>NW_027039976.1:0-32054 GCF_034236695.1 Oncorhynchus nerka
ATACTTAGCTCTGGCATCTTCCCCAATATTTGGAACCAAGGACTGATCACCCCAATCCACAAAAGTGGAGACAAATTTGACCCCAATAACTACCGTGGAATATGTGTCAACAGTAACCTTGGGAAAATCCTCTGCATTATTATTAACAGCAGACTCGTACATTTCCTCAATGAAAACAATGTACTGAGCAAATGTCAAATTGGCTTTTTACCAAATTACCGTACAACAGACCATGTATTCACCCTGCACACCTAATTGACAACCAAACAAACCAAAACAAAGGCAAAGTCTTCTCATGCTTTGTTGATTTCAAAAGCCTTTGATTCAATCTGGCATGAGGGTCTGCTATACAAACTGATGGAAAGTGGTGTTGGGGTAAAACATATGACATTATAAAATCCATGTACACAAACAACAAGTGTGCGGTTAAAATTGGCAAAAAAAAACACACACATTTCTTCACACAGGGTCGTGGGGTTAGACAGGGATGCAGTTTAAGCCCCACCCTCTTCAACATATATATCAACGAATTGCGCGGGCACTAGAAAAGTCCGCAGCACCCGGCCTCCCCTGCTAGAATCCGAAGTCAAATGTCTGCTGTTTGCTGATGATCTGGTGCTTCTGTCACCAACCAAGGAGGGCCTACAGCAGCACCTAGATCTTATGCACAGATTCTGTCAGACCTGGGCCCTGACAGTAAATCTCAGTAAGACCAAAATAATGGTGTTCCAAAAAAGGTCCAGTCACCAGGACCACAAATACAAATTCCATCTAGACACTGTTGCCCTAGAGCACACAAAAACTATACATACCTTGGCCTAAACATCAGCGCCACAGGTAACTTCCACAAAGCTGTGAACGATCTGAGAGACAAGGCAAGAAGGGCATTCTATGCCATCAAAAGAAACATACATTTCAACATACCAATTAGGATTTGGCTAAAAATACTTGAATCAGTCATAGAGCCCATTGCCCTTTATGGTTGTGAGGTCTGGGGTCCGCTCACCAACCAAGACTTCACAAAATGGGACAAACACCAAATTGAGACTCTGCACGCAGAATTCTGCAAAAATATCCTCCGTGTACAACGTAAAACACCAAATAATGCATGCAGAGCAGAATTAGGCCGATACCCACTAATTATCAAAATCCAGAAAAGAGCCGTTAAATTCTACAACCACCTAAAAGGAAGCGATTCACAAACCTTCCATAACAAAGCCATCACCTACAGAGAGATGAACCTGGAGAAGAGTCCCCTAAGCAAGCTGGTCCTGGGGCTCTGTTCACAAACACAAACACACCCTACAGAGCCCCAGGACAACAGCACAATTAGACCCAACCAAATCATGAGAAAACAAAAAGATAATTACTTAACACATTGGAAAGAATTAACAAAAAACAGAGCAAACTAGAATGCTATTTGGCCCTACACAGAGAGTACACAGCGGCAGAATACCTGACCACTGTGACTGACCCAAAATTAAGGAAAGCTTTGACTATGTACAGACTCAGTGAGCATAGCCTTGCTATTGAGAAAGGCCGCCGTAGGCAGACATGGCTCTCAAGAGAAGACAGGCTATGTGCTCACTGCCCACAAAATGAGGTGGAAACTGAGCTGCACTTCCTAACCTCCTGCCCAATGTATGACCATATTAGAGAGACATATTTCCCCAGATTACACAGATCCACAAAGAATTCGAAAACAAATCCAATTTTGAAAAACTCCCATATCTTTTGGGTGAAATTCCACAGTGTGCCATCACAGCAGCAATATTTGTGACCTGTTGCCACGAGAAAAGGGCAACCAGTGAAGAACAAACACCATTGTAAATACAACCCATATTTATGCTTATTCATTTTATCTTGTGTCCTTTAACTATTTGTACATTGTATAAATATAATAATATTTGTAATGTCTTTACTGTTTTGAAACTTCTGTATGTGTAATGTTTACTGTTAATTTTTGTTGTTTTTCACTTTATATATTCACTTTGTATGTTGTCTACCTCACTTGCTTTGGCAATGTTAACACATGTTTCCCATGCCAATAAAGCCCTTGAATTGAATTGAATTGAATTGAGAGAAGACTGGATAACATTCAGTCTGCCTCCTCAGATGGCATCCTATTCCCCTTAATGCACCACACAGCCCTATGGGCCCTAGTCAAAGGTAGTGCACCACACAGCCCTATGGGCCCTAGTCAAAGGTAGTGCACTATGAAGGGAATAAGGTGCCATTTGGAATGGATCCTCAGACTTGAGTCACTGGTCTTGGCGAGTGCTTGTTGTTCATACCGTATTGTTTTTAATGATTAACCTTGTACTGCAGTGGGCTAAATCAGGCCACACAGAGTGTTTCTGGGTAGTCTTAAACACATCTACTTTGAAACAAAAGTATACACATCACACACATGGTTATGGGTTTAAATGTTTACCTTGTCAGATATAGAGTTTAATATATTCCAATTTGATTTACATCCCAATACTATACTTTATATACATCACAGAAGATTGAAATATAACAAAACCAAACATTGTATTTTCTGATGAAAAAAATTAAATTCTGTTTATTAATCATGAAAAATGTTAACACTCCACCCATGAGGCCACTAGGTCATCTGACTGCAGGAAAGCGGTAGCTACACAGCGGTTTTATTGTAAACCCATGGATTTTCTCATAAATAGGTTAAACTGGTTTTCTGATGATGCTTACCTTGGGGTCAATGACACTAGACTTCACCAGATGTGATGGTATCCTAAGTCAATCAGTAACAAAAATGACACAAAGTCACTTGACATTGGTGAGGTGAATAAACCTTTCCCAAGGTTTCTTTCTCAGCACAAAGGAAGTTTCACAAGTTCTGGTTTTGAATTCAGGCTGCAAGGCAAGGATCCTACCAGGGATTATTTATGTATGATGTTGGTAGAACGTTGAAGTTGGGATAGTAGTAAGGATCCTACCAGGGATTATTTATGTATGATGTTGGTAGGATGTTGAAGTTGTGATAGTAGTAAGGATCCTACCAGGGATTATTTATGTATGATGTTGGTAGGATGTTGAAGTTGTGATAGTAGTAAGGATCCTACCAGGGATTATTTATGTATGATGTTGGTAGGATGTTGAAGTTGGGATAGTAGTAAGGATCCTACCAGGGATTATTTATGTATGATGTTGGTAGATGTTGAAGTTGGGATAGTAGTAAGGATCCTACCAGGGATTATTTATGTATGATGTTGGTAGGATGTTGAAGTTGTGATAGTAGTAAAAGGCCGGTGTGTAAATGACTAAGATTCAAGCCTCCCGTCAATTAGGGAGCTTTGTTTCATTATTGTGTGTTTATCTGTATGTTCCTTCCTGTAGTTGGCCATCTGGGAGGATTCCTATGGAGGAATTTATGTACCCCAATGTGTTCTCCGACTAGAAAACATTTAAGAAAATGTCTTAGTGCTGTTATCCATGCAAGGTGGAGGCAGGTAGTCTAGTGGTTAGAGTGTAGGGGCGGCAGGTAGCCTAGTGGTTAGAGTGTAGGGGCGGCAGGTAGTCTAGTGGTTAGAGTCCTAGGGGGGATTATTTAGTGGTTGATGTTGGTAGGATGGTAGCCTAGTGGTTAGAGTAAGGATCCAGGTACCAGTGGATTATTTATGCAGGTAGTCTGAAGTGGGATGTAGGGGTAAGGTATCCTACCAGGGATTATTAGTGGTTTGATGTTGGTAGGATGTTGTAGCCTGTGGTTAGTAGTAAGGGGCCGGTGTGGTAAATGACTAAGGATTCAAGTGGTTAGAGTGTAGGGGCTTTGTTTGGTTAGTGTAGGGGTGTTTATCTGTATGGTCCTTCCTGTAGTTGGCCATCTAGGGAGAGTGTAGGGGCGGCAGGTAGCCCAGTGGTTAGAGTGTAGGGCGGCAGGTCAGCCAAGTGGTTAGAGTGTAGGGGCTTAGTGCTAGTGGTCCAGAGGTGTAGGGGAGGCAGGTAGTCTAGTGGTTAGAGTGTAGGGGCGGCAGGTAGCCTAGTGGTTAGAGTGTAGGGGCGGCAGGTAGCCTAGTGGTTAGAGTGTAGGGGCGGCAGGTAGCCTAGTGGTTAGAGTGTAGGGGCTGCAGGTAGTCTAGTGGTTAGAGTGTAGGGGCGGCAGGTAGTCTAGTGGTTAGAGTGTAGGGGCGGCAGGTAGTCTAGTGGTTAGAGTGTAGGGGCGGCAGGTAGCCTAGTGGTTAGAGTGTAGGGGCGGCAGGTAGCCTAGTGGTTAGAGTGTAGGGGCGGCAGGTAGCCTAGTGGTTAGGTAGGGGCTGCAGGGCTAGTGGTTAGAGGCAGGTAGCCTAGTGGTTAGAGTGTAGGGGCGGCAGGTAGCCTAGTGGTTAGAGTGTAGGGGCGGCAGGTAGCCTAGTGGTTAGAGTGTAGGGGCGGCAGGTAGCCTAGTGGTTAGAGTGTAGGGGCGGCAGGTAGCCTAGTGGTTAGAGTGTAGGGGGCAGGTAGTCTAGTGGTTAGAGTGTAGGGCAGGTAGTCTAGTGGTTAGAGTGTAGGGGCGGCAGGTAGTCTAGTGGTTAGAGTGTAGGGGCGGCAGGTAGCCTAGTGGTTAGAGTGTAGGGGCGGCAGGTAGCCTAGTGGTTAGAGTGTAGGGGGCGGCAGGTAGCCTAGTGGTTAGAGTGTAGGGGCGGCAGGTAGTCTAGTGGTTAGAGTGTAGGGGCGGCAGGTAGCCTAGTGGTTAGAGTGTAGGGGCGGCAGGTAGCCTAGTGGTTAGAGTGTAGGGGCGGCAGGTAGCCTAGTGGTTAGAGTGTAGGGGCGGCAGGTAGCCTAGTGGTTAGAGTGTAGGGCGACAGGTAGCCTAGTGGTTAGAGTGTAGGGGCGGCAAGTAGCCTAGTGGTTAGAGTGTAGGGGCGGCAGGTAGCCTAGTGGTTAGAGTGTAGGGGCGGCAGGTAGCCTAGTGGTTAGAGTGTAGGGGCGGCAGGCAGCCTAGTGGATAGAGTGTAGGGCGGCAGGCAGCCTAGTGGTTAGAGTGTAGGGCGGCAGGTAGCCTAGTGGTTAGAGTGTAGGGGCGGCAGGCAGCCTAGTGGTTAGAGTGTGGGGGGCGGCAGGTAGCCTAGTGGTTAGAGTGTAGGGGGGGCGGCAGGTAGAGTGTGGGAGTGTGCCGGCCGCCCCTAGCCTCTGGTTAGAGTGTAGGGCTAACCACAGGTAGTCTAGTGGTTAGAGCGTTGGGCCTGTAACCGAAAGGTTGCAAGATCGAATCCCTGAGCTGTCGTTCTGCCCCTGAACAAGGCAGTTAAGCCACTGTTCGAGGCCGTCATTAAAAATAAGAATTTGTTCTAAACTGACTTGCCTAGTTAAATAACTGGGAGGGAAAGGTGAGGTATTGAAGGGCAGTAATTATTGACCCCTACCTTTTTGAGAAAATAATTACTACTTTCTTTAAAAAAATCTCTTTCTCTGAGCAATTGTATTAGTTTAAAATCATTTAATTTTCCCATTTTGTTTCAGCATGCAATAAAAAAAAAAGAAAAACATTTGAATCATTTATTTCATACAGTCATTTTTGCTACTCTTTATCAAGGGTGTCAATAATTTGGGACCCAATTGTATACTTCAAAATTAGAGATATGTTGAAACGGGATCCATCATAATGATTCTACATGTTATAGTATGAACCTGGATCATCATAATGATTCTACATGTTATAGTATGAACCTGGATCATCATAATGATTCTACATGTTATAGTATGAACCTGGATCATCATAATGATTCTACATGTTATAGTATGAACCTGGATCATCATAATGATTCTACATGTTATAGTATGAACCTGGATCATCATAATGATTCTACATGTTATAGTATGAACCTGGATCATCATAATGATTCTACATGTTATAGTATGAACCTGGATCATCATAATGATTCTACATGTTATAGTATGAACCTGGATTATCATAATGATTCTACATGTTATAGTATGAACCTGGATCATCATAATGATTCTACATGTTATAGTATGAACCTGGATTATCATAATGATTCTACATGTTATAGTATGAACCTGGATCATCATAATGATTCTACATGTTATAGTATGAACCTGGATCATCATAATGATTCTACATGTTATAGTATGAACCTGGATCATCATAATGATTCTACATGTTATAATATGCCATGGCCTTTACTGGCCAAAGGTTAAACTGCTGCTATGTTTATGATATATTATGGTGTTGTGTCACTAGACTTTGACCAGATATTATTGCATCCAAAGATCAACTGTACATAGAACATACAGAGACACTTGTCATCAGGAAGGTGCTCTCTCAGCACAACGGATAATATCTCAATGACTTGAGTTCTGGTTGTGAATTCAGTCTACAAGGTAAGACTCTTCCCAGGGATTATTGTGAAGTGTGTAGAGACATTAAGTGTATGTTGTTATTTTACTAGTGAATGAAATTAAAACAATCAGACCTAACAGTCCATTTCACCTGGACAGCTAATGACAGTTCAATATACAAAATGGCGCTAACTGGGTGTTGACGATAAAATTGAAAAACATATTGTTATGTATATCGTATTATAGGATTCGTATATCTGGTTATTTTACCATTTGTAAAAATGTTAATGTCTCATAGTTCTAAATCATCTGACAGAATATCAGAACGTTTGTTGTTTTCATAATTACAGTGAGCTCCTGCTTCTTGTGTAATTTGGTATTAAACCACTGAACATACTTCTCTTAACATTGTTATTGTGAATTAAATGTAGTAATAGTATAATAATAGCATACCTGTTGAACAAAGCAACACACTAGAATGAGTGAAATGATTAAAAGAGAAAGTGAGATATTATTATCAATAGTTTCTCTACATGGAGAAGAGGTGAAACATATCAGTCACCACTACATGTTCATGTGATGCATTAAATCACCTGACTGTTTGGATGTGTCTGTTAGCAAATGTTTTATTTCTGAGAGATAATGAATAAAAGAGAATAATTTAACTTCAATAATTATTTGTCACACACAACCAACATGTTGGATCTCTGTTTAGGGGTCAGTGCTCTGAAATGAGTCTCTCTGGGGAGAAAGAGGAGGGGGGCCCTGTCTCTAAAATGAGTCTCTCTGGGGAGAAAGAGGAGGGGGTCCCTGTCTCTAAAATGAGACTCTCTGGAGAGAAAGAGGAGGGGGTCCCTGTCTCTAAAATGAGACTCTCTGGAGAGAAAGAGGAGGGGGTCCCTGTCTCTAAAATGAGACTCTCTGGAGAGAAAGAGGAGGGGGTCCCTGTCTCTACAATGAGACTCTCTGGAGAGAAAGAGGAGGGGGTCCCTGTCTCTAAAATGAGACTCTCTGGAGAGAAAGAGGAGGGGGTCCCTGTCTCTAAAATCAGACTCTCTGGAGAGAAAGAGGAGGGGGTCCCTGTCTCTAAAATCAGACTCTCTGGAGAGAAAGAGGAGGGGGTCCCTGTCTCTAAATCAGACTCTCTGGGGAGAAAGAGGAGGGGTCCCTGTCTCTAAAATCAGACTCTCTGAGGGGGTCCTGTCTCTAACATCAGACTCTCTGGGGAGAAAGAGGAGGGGTCCCTGTCTCAAAATCAGACTCTCTGGAGAGAAAGAGGAGGGGGTCCCTGTCTAAAAAATCAGACTCTCTGGGGAGAAAGAGGAGGGGGTCCCTGTCTCTAAAATGAGACTCTCTGGAGAGAAAGAGGAGGGGGTCCCTGTCTCTAAAATCAGACTCTCTGGAGAGAAAGAGGAGGGGGTCCCTGTCTCTAAAATGAGACTCTCTGGAGAGAAAGAGGAGGGGGTCCCTGTCTCTAAAATCAGACTCTCTGGAGAGAAAGAGGAGGGGGTCCCTGTCTCTAAAATGAGTCTCTCTGGGGAGAAAGAGGAGGGGGTCCCTGTCTCTAAAATGAGACTCTCTGGAGAGAAAGAAGAGGGGGTCCCTGTCTCTAAAATGAGACTCTCTGGAGAACACGACACCAAAGCTAAGAGGTGAGATGATAATATTACTTAAGAACTTATATAGAGTTTATTTCTAAAACCTTATATCAACAACAACAAAATCTTTGCCAGCATACACACACACACACACACACACACACACACACACACACACACACACACACACACACACACACACACACACACACACACACACACAGACACACACACACACACACACACACATATTTGCCAGCATACACACACACACATCTATATAATTTTTGCATGACACAATCATTTTTCCTACTCTTATTTATTGCCTAATATAATTATTAGGCAATAGGGGAATAACGGAGTTCGTTACAGTGTTGAGACACCAAAGTTTATTGTTCAATTTGCTTTTTTCTTTACGGTCAGGGACAGTATGAGTAGCCAGATCCTTTTCACTCGCTATCCTTGTTTCATTTTGTGGTTCACCGGATATGTCATCATCCTCGAGTCGAGTGACAGACGAACAACCTGCTAGCTAGTCAAATTAGTCGGTACAGCTAGGTAAGCTACTGTTGACTAACCCCATTCTGTACAAATTTGTGTAACCGCAAATTCAAACGAGGCTGCAATGGAAACTAGTGTGACTGTAGCGACTGTGTTGGCATCAAAATCTGGGATGTTGAACAACGTTTCTATTCAAGCATTGAGTGACATGGTAATGGTTTGATAGTATTGATTTTGTTGGAAAGAGGAGAAAGTGTGCTTTACAAGGGTATCCATATTACAGTTGACCTGGAAGTATTAGGTTTTTGGGGGGCTAAAAAAAAGGTCAATTGTACGGAACAGCATGATGTACAAAGTGCATTACTCACCACGAACTGCAAGAAGCTTTTTCCTTTAATGAATCCGATGAGAAGGATATACTGCTTTCCCGGGAACAGGCCCAGATCTCCATCACCACGAACTGCAGGAAGCTTTTTCCTTTAATGAATCCGATGAGAAGGATATACTGCTTTCCCGGGAACAGGCCCAGATCTCCATCACCACGAACTGCAGGAAGCTTTTTCCTTTAAGAATCCGATGAGAAGGATATAGAACAGGCCCAGATCTCCGTCATTTGCGTGAAGAAGAGACGGAGGAAAAGAGGACCCAGATCGGGCTGCCTTCTGAGAATCCGTAGGCAAGCGAGTAAGCTCCCACTGCCATCCATTTTACTTGCTAACATGCAATCATTGGAAAATAAAATGGATGTCCTATTACGATTATCCGACAAACGGGACATAAAGAACTGTAGTGTCTTATGTTTCACCGAGTCGTGGCTGAACGACAACACAGATAATACAGAGCTAGAGGGATTTTCAATGCACCGGCAGATCAGAGAAGCTACGTCTGGTAAGACGAGGGGTGGGGTGTGTGTCTTTTGTCAATAACAGCTGGTGCGTGATGTCTAATATTAAAGAAGTCTCGAGGTATTGCTCGCCTTTGGTAGAGTACCTTATGATAAGCTGTAGACCACACTATCTACCAAGAGAGTTCTCATTTATATTATATGTAGCTGTCTACTTACCACCATAGACCGATGTTGGCACTAAGACCGCACAAAACCAACTCTACAAGGCCATAAGCAAACAAGAAAATGCTAGAAGCGGCGCTCCTAGTGGCCGGGAACTTTAATGCAGGCAAACATAAATTAGTTTTACCAAATTTTTACCAGCTTGTCACATGTGCAACTAGAGGAAAATAAACTCTAGACCACCTTTACTCCACACACAGAGATGCATACAAAGCTCTCCCCTGCCCTCCATTTGGCCAATTTGACTATAATTCTGTCCTCCTGATTCCTGCTTACAAGCAAAAACTAAAGCAGGAAGTACCAGTGACTCGCTCAATACGGAAGTGATCAGATGACGGGAAGCTACACTACAGGACTGTTTTGCTAGCACCGACTGGAATATGTTATGGGATTCATCCAATGGCATTGAGGAATACACCACCTCAGTCATTGGCTTCATCAATAAGAGCATTGACAACGTTGTCCCCACAGTGACCATACATACACATCCCAACCAGAAGCAAAGGATTACAGGCAACATCCGCATCAAACTAAAGGCTAGAGCTGCCGCTTTCAAGGAGCGGCATTAGAAATCTCGCTATGCCCTCAGATTAATCATCAAACAAACAAAGTGTCAATACAGGATTAAGATTGAATCCTGCTACACCTGCTCTGACGCTCGTCGGATGTGGCAAGGGTTGAAAACTAATACAGACTACAGGGAAACCCGGCGCGAGCTGCCCAGTTACACAAGCCTACCAAATGCCTTTTATCCTCGCTTCGAGGCAAGCAACACAGAAGCATGCACGAGAGGACCAGCTGTTCTGGATGACTGTGTGATAAGACCATGTGAGCAAGACCTTGAAACAGGTCAACATTCACAAAGCCGCGGGCCAGATTAATTACCAGGACGTGTACTCCAGCTGGCATAGCCCCCGCAATGTCTTCGCTGACATTTTCAACCTCTCCCTGACTCAGTCTGTAATACCTACATGTTTCAAGCAGACCACCATAATCCCTGTGTCCAAGGAAGCGAAGGTAACCTGCCTGAATGGCTACGTCGGTACCCATGAAGTGCTTTGAAAGGCTGGTCATCGCTCACATCAACAGCATCTTCCTGGATACCCTAGAACCACTCCAAATCGCATACCGCCCCAACAGATCCAAAGATTACACAATCTCAATCACGCTCCACACTGCCCTTTCCCACCTGGACAAAATGAACACCTATGTGAGAATGCTATTCATGGACTACAGCTCAGCGTTCAACACTATAGTACCCTCGAAGCTCATCACTAAGGTGTGGACACCTTCCTCTGCAACTGGATCCTGAACTTCCTGATGGGCCGCCCCCAGGTGCTAAGGGTAGGCAACAACACGTCTGCCACGCTGATCCTCAACACTGGGGCCCCTCAGGGGAGTGTACTTAGTCCCCTCCTGTACTCCCTGTTCATCCACAACTGCGTGGCCAAACACGACTCCAACACCATCAAGTTTGATGAAGACACAACAGTGGTAGGCCTGATCACCGACAACATTGAGACAGCCTATAGGGAGGAGGTCAGACAACTGGCAGTGTGGTGCCAGGGCAACAACCTCTCCTCAATGTGAGCAAGACAAGGAGCTGATCGTGGACTACAGGAACAGGCCCCATTAACATCAAGAGGTCTGTAGTGGAGCTAGTCGAGAGTTTCAAGTTCCTTGGTGTCCACATCATCAACAAACTAACATGGTCCAAACATCACAAGACAGTTGTGAAGAGGGCACAACAAAACCTTTTCCCCCTCAGGAGACTAAAAATATTTGTCATGGGTCCCCAGAACCTCAACAGTTCTGCAGCTGCACCATCGAGAGCATCCTGACCGGTTGCATCACTGCCTGGTATGGCAACTGCTCGGCATCTGACCGTAAGGCGCTACAGAGGGTAGTGCGTACGGCCCAGTACATCCCTGAGGCCAAGCTTCCTGCAATCCAGGACCTATATAATAGGTGGTGTCAGAGGAAAGCCCATAAGTGTCAGACTCCAGTCACCCTAGTCATAGACTGTTTCTCTGCTACCGCACGGCAAGCAGTACCGGAGCGCCAAGTCTAGGTCCAAGAGGCTCCCTAACAGCTTCTACCCCCAAGCAGTAAGACTGCTGAACAATTCATCAAATGCCACCCGGACTATTACATTGACCCCCACATTTGTTTTGTACCCTGCTGCTACTCTCTGTTTAGTATCTATGCATAGTCACTTCACCCCTACCTACATGTACTCTCTGTTTATTATCTATGCATAGTCACTTCACCCCTACCTACATGTACTAATTACCTCTAATGTGTGCCCCCTCACACTGACTGGTATCCCCTGTATATAGCCTCGTTATTGTTACTTTTTTTAAATGTTTTTCTTCAGTTTATTTGGTAAATATTTTCTTAACACTTCTTGAACTGCACTGTTGGTTAAGGGCTTGTAAATAAGCATTTCACAGTAAGGTCTACAGTTGTTGCATTCGGCGCATGTGACAAATAAAGTTTGATTTGATTATGCTGTACGATACGTCATGACACTTCACAATTTAACGTACAGCGTCAGAGGGGCCAGTTTTTTTCAACTTTTCTCCAATACTATCGGGCCATTACCATGGAAAAACAGCGTCAGAAGGGCCAGTTTTTTTCAACTTTTCTCCAATACTATTGGGCCATTACCATGGGCGTAGAAACGAAATTCACACCACAAATGTTGATGCCAACACAGTCCCCACAGTCCTATTAGTTTTTATTGTGGCCTCGTTTGAATGCTGTGGTTGATGCCAACACAGTCCCCACAGTCCTATTAGTTTTCATTGTGGCCTCGTTTGAATGCTGTGGTTGATGCCAACACAGTCCCCACAGTCCTATTAGTTTTCATTGTGGCCTCGTTTGAATTTACATTTACATTTAAGTCATTTAGCAGACGCTCTTATCCAGAGCGACTTACAAATTGGTGCATTCACCTTATGACCTCCAGTGGAACAGTAGTGCATCTAAATCTTTTCAGGGGGAGGGGGGGTGAGAGGGATTACTTTATCCTATCCTAGGTATTCCTTAAAGAGGTGGGGTTTCAGGTGTCTCCGGAAGGTGGTGATTGACTCCGCTGTCCTGGCGTCGTGAGGGAGTTTGTTCCACCATTGGGGGGCCAGAGCAGCGAACAGTTTTGACTGGGCTGAGCGGGAACTGTACTTCCTCAGTGGTAGGGAGGCGAGCAGGCCAGAGGTGGATGAACGCAGTGCCCTTGTTTGGGTGTAGGGCCTGATCAGAGCCTGGAGGTACTGAGGTGCCGTTCCCCTCACAGCTCCGTAGGCAAGCACCATGGTCTTGTAGCGGATGCGAGCTTCAACTGGAAGCCAGTGGAGGGAGCGGAGGAGCGGGGTGACGTGAGAGAACTTGGGAAGGTTGAACACCAGACGGGCTGCGGCGTTCTGGATGAGTTGTAGGGGTTTAATGGCACAGGCAGGGAGCCCAGCCAACAGCGAGTTGCAGTAATCCAGACGGGAGATGACAAGTGCCTGGATTAGGACCTGCGCCGCTTCCTGTGTGAGGCAGGGTCGTACTCTGCGGATGTTGTAGAGCATGAACCTACAGGAACGGGCCACCGCCTTGATGTTAGTTGAGAACGACAGGGTGTTGTCCAGGATCACGCCAAGGTTCTTAGCGCTCTGGGAGGAGGACACAATGGAGTTGTCAACCGTGATGGCGAGATCATGGAACGGGCAGTCCTTCCCGGGAGGAAGAGCAGCTCCGTCTTGCCGAGGTTCAGCTTGAGGTGGTGATCCGTCATCCACACGGATATGTCTGCCAGACATGCAGAGATGCGATTCGCCACCTGGTCATCAGAAGGGGGAAAGGAGAAGATTAATTGTGTGTCGTCTGCATAGCAATGATAGGAGAGACCATGTGAGGTTATGACAGAGCCAAGTGACTTGGTGTATAGCGAGAATAGGAGAGGGCCTAGAACAGAGCCCTGGGGACACCAGTGGTGAGAGCACGTGGTGTGGAGACGGATTCTCGCCACGCCACCTGGTAGGAGCGACCTGTCAGGTAGGACGCAATCCAAGCGTGGGCCGCGCCGGAGATGCCCAACTCGGAGAGGGTGGAGAGGAGGATCTGATGGTTCACAGTATCGAAGGCAGCCGATAGGTCTAGAAGGATGAGAGCAGAGGAGAGAGAGTTAGCTTTAGCAGTGCGGAGCGCCTCCGTGATACAGAGAAGAGCAGTCTCAGTTGAATGACTAGTCTTGAAACCTGACTGATTTGGATCAAGAAGGTCATTCTGAGAGAGATAGCGGGAGAGCTGGCCAAGGACGGCACGTTCAAGAGTTTTGGAGAGAAAAGAAAGAAGGGATACTGGTCTGTAGTTGTTGACATCGGAGGGATCGAGTGTAGGTTTTTTCAGAAGGGTGCAACTCTCGCTCTCTTGAAGACGGAAGGGACGTAGCCAGCGGTCAGGGATGAGTTGATGAGCGAGGTGAGGTAAGGGAGAAGGTCTCCGGAAATGGTCTGGAGAAGAGAGGAGGGGATAGGGTCAAGCGGGCAGGTTGTTGGGCGGCCGGCCGTCACAAGACGCGAGATTTCATCTGGAGAGAGGGGAGAAAGAGGTCAGAGCACAGGGTAGGGCAGTGTGAGCAGAACCAGCGGTGTCGTTTGACTTAGCAAACGAGGATCGGATGTCGTCGACCTTCTTTTCAAAATGGTTGACGAAGTCATCTGCAGAGAGGGAGGAGGGGGGAGGGGGAGGAGGATTCAGGAGGGAGGAGAAGGTTGCAAAGAGCTTCCTAGGGTTAGAGGCAGATGCTTGGAATTTAGAGTGGTAGAAAGTGGCTTTAGCAGCAGAGAGAGAAGAGGAAAATGTAGAGAGGAGGGAGTGAAAGGATGTCAGGTCCGCAGGGAGGCGAAGTTTTCCTCCATTTCCGCTCGGCTGCCCGGAGCCCTGTTCTGTGAGCTCGCAATGAGTCGTCGAGCCACGGAGCGGGAGGGAGGACCGAGCCGGCCTGGAGGATAGGGGACATAGAGAGTCAAAGGATGCAGAAAGGGAGGAGAGGAGGGTTGAGGAGGCAGAATCAGGAGATAGGTTGGAGAAGGTTTGAGCAGAGGAAGAGATGATAGGATGGAAGAGGAGAGAGTAGCGGGGGAGAGAGAGCGAAGGTTGGGACGGCGCGATACCATCCGAGTAGGGGCAGTGTGGGAAGTGTTGGATGAGAGCGAGAGGGAAAAGGATACAAGGTAGTGGTCGGAGACTTGGAGGGGAGTTGCAACGAGGTTAGTGGAAGAACAGCATCTAGTAAAGATGAGGTCGAGCGTATTTCCTGCCTTGTGAGTAGGGGGGAAGGTGAGAGGGTGAGGTCAAAAGAGGAGAGGAGTGGAAAGAAGGAGGCAGAGAGGAATGAGTCAAAGGTAGGCGTGGGGAGGTTAAAGTCGCCCAGAACTGTGAGAGGTGAGCCGTCCTCAGGAAAGGAGCTTATCAAGGCATCAAGCTCATTGATGAACTCTCCGAGGGAACCTGGAGGGCGATAAATGATAAGGATGTTAAGCTTGAAAGGGCTGGTAACTGTGACAGCATGGAATTCAAAGGAGGCGATAGACAGATGGGTAAGGGAGAAAGAGAGAATGACCACTTGGGAGAGATGAGGATCCCGGTGCCACCACCCCGCTGACCAGAAGCTCTCGGGGTGTGCGAGAACACGTGGGCAGACGAAGAGAGAGCAGTAGGAGTAGCAGTGTTGTCTGTGGTGATCCATGTTTCCGTCAGTGCCAAGAAGTCGAGGACTGGAGGGAGACATAGGCGGAGATGAACTCTGCCTTGTTGGCCGCAGATCGGCAGTTCCAGAGGCTACCGGAGACCTGGAACTCCACGTGGGTCGTGCGCGCTGGGACCACCAGATTAGGGTGGCCGCGCCACGCGGTGTGGAGCGCTTGTATGGTCTGTGCAGAGAGGAGAGAACAGGGATAGACAGACACATAGTTGACAGGCTACACAAGAGGCTACGCTAATGCAAAGGAGATTGGAATGACAAGTGGACTACACGTCACGAGTGTTCAGAAAGTTAAGCTTACGTAGCAAGAATCTTATTGACTAAAATGATTAAAATGATACAGTACTGCTGAAGTAGGCTAGCTGGCAGAGGCTGCGTTGTTGACTATGTAGGCTAGCTGGCATTGGCTGCGTTGTTGACACCACACTAATCAAGTCGTTCCGTTGAGTGTAATAGTTTCTACTGTGCTGCTATTCGGGGCTAGCTGGCTAGCTAGCAGTGTTGATTACGTTACGTTGCGTTAAAAGAACGACAATAGCTGGCTAGCTAACCTAGGAAATCGCTCTAGACTACACAATTATCTTTGATACAAAGACGGCTATGTAGCTAGCTATGTAGCTAGCTACGATCAAACAAATCAAGCCGTTGTACTGTAATGAAATGAAATGAAAAATGTGATACTACCTGTGGAGCGAAGCGAAATGCGACCGGATTGTTGAGTGCAGAAGTTCTGTTCGGTAGACGTTGGCTAGCTGTTGGCTAGCTAGCAGAGTCTCCTATGTTAAGGACGACATAAAACTACACACTCTAAACTACACAATTATCTTGGGTACGAAGACAGCAAAGACAACTATGTAGCTAGCTAACACTACACTAATCAAGTCGTTCAGTTGAGTGTAATAGTTGTGCTGCTAATCGGTAGACGGTGGACTAGGTGGACGTTAGCTAGCTGGCTAGCTGCAGGGCAGTGTAGACTGCGTTAGGATGACGAAATACGATAATTACGCAATTATCTATGATACAAAGATGGCTATGTAGCTAGCTAAGAAGAAATTGCTAAGATTAGACAAATCAAACCGTTGTACTATAATGAAATGTAATGAAATGTAATACTACCTGCGGACCGAGTGCAGATGCGACCGCTCGCTCCAACCCGGAAATGCTGTGGTTGATGCCAACACAGTCCCCACAGTCCTATTAGTTTTCATTGTGGCCTCGTTTGAAAGCTGTGGTTGATGCCAACACAGTCCCCACAGTCCTATTAGTTTTCATTGTGGCCTCGTTTGAATGCTGTGGTTGATGCCAACACAGTTCCCACAGTCCTATTAGTTTTCATTGTGGCCTCGTTTGAATGCTGTGGTTGATGCCAACACAGTCCCCACAGTCCTATTAGTTTTCATTGTGGCCTCGTTTGAATGCTGTGGTTGATGCCAACACAGTCCCCACAGTCCTATTAGTTTTCATTGTGGCCTCGTTTGAATGCTGTGGTTGATGCCAACACAGTTCCCACAGTCCTATTAGTTTTCATTGTGGCCTCGTTTGAATGCTGTGGTTGATGCCAACACAGTCCCCACAGTCCTATTAGTTTTCATTGTGGCCTCGTTTGAATGCTGTGGTTGATGCCAACACAGTCCCCACAGTCCTATTAGTTTTCATTGTGGCCTCGTTTGAATGCTGTGGTTGATGCCAACACAGTTCCCACAGTCCTATTAGTTTTCATTGTGGCCTCGTTTGAATGCTGTGGTTGATGCCAACACAGTCCCCACAGTCCTATTAGTTTTCATTGTGGCCTCGTTTGAATGCTGTGGTTGATGCCAACACAGTCCCCACAGTCCTATTAGTTTTCATTGTGGCCTCGTTTGAATGCTGTGGTTGATGCCAACACAGTCCCCACAGTCCTATTAGTTTTCATTGTGGCCTCGTTTGAATGCTGTGGTTGATGCCAACACAGTCCCCACAGTCCTATTAGTTTTCATTGTGGCCTCGTTTGAATGCTGTGGTTGATGCCAACACAGTCCCCACAGTCCTCTTAGTTTTCATTGTGGTCTCGTTTGAATGCTGTGGTTGATGCCAACACAGTCCCTACAGTCCTCTTAGTTTTCATTGTGGCCTCGTTTGAATGCTGTGGTTGCGCAAATTTGTACGGAATGGGGTTAGTCAACAGTATTCTTTTTGGGGCGCCTCAAGTAGTCTGGACACATGACATTTTTAACAACACCTTTTTTTCTGATACAAACTAGTTTGTTGCGTCGGCCATGGAGCCCAGTTTCATAATGTTACCTTATGTCCCTAGTTACGAAGTAATCACGAAAAAGCTGTCCTTACTTTAGGGCATTTTTTATTCATTCTATTGAGCACCGTGGCACCAACACGCCTTCTGAACGTTCCCATCCCACTGTTCTGCGTCACAACGCCAGCTTTGGTATTGTTATCAATGACACCTGCCTGTGTGAACCTTGGTTAACATATTATAACAAGGTTATGGCTATTTAGTCGCTACACTCTATGCCTGGGTACACGTTGTGGTGACCCACAGTCCTAGCCATGGCTATTTAGTGGGCACCTACACTCTATGCCTGGGTACACGTTGTGGTGACCCACAGTCCTAGCGATGGCTATTTAGTCGCTACACTCTATGCCTGGGTACACGTTGTGGTGACCCACAGTCCTAGCCATGGCTATTTAGTGGGCACCTACACTCTATGCCTGGGTACACGTTGTGGTGACCCACAGTCCTAGCGATGGCTATTTAGTGGGCACCTACACTCTATGCCTGGGTACACGTTGTGGTGACCCACAGTCCTAGCGATGGCTATTTAGTCGCTACACTCTATGCCTGGGTACACGTTGTGGTGACCCACAGTCCTAGCGATGGCTATTTAGTGGGCACCTACACTCTATGCCTGGGTACACGTTGTGGTGACCCACAGTCCTAGCGATGGCTATTTAGTGGGCACCTACACTCTATGCCTGGGTACACGTTGTGGTGACCCACAGTCCTAGCGATGGCTATTTAGTCGCTACACTCTATGCCTGGGTACACGTTGTGGTGACCCACAGTCCTAGCGATGGCTATTTAGTCGCTACACTCTATGCCTGGGTACACGTTGTGGTGACCCACAGTCCTAGCGATGGCTATTTAGTCGCTACACTCTATGCCTGGGTACACGTTGTGGTGACCCACAGTCCTAGCGATGGCTATTTAGTCGCTACACTCTATGCCTGGGTACACGTTGTGGTGACCCACAGTCCTAGCGATGGCTATTTAGTGGGCACCTACACTCTATGCCTGGGTACACGTTGTGGTGACCCACAGTCCTAGCGATGGCTATTTAGTCGCTACACTCTATGCCTGGGTACACGTTGTGGTGACCCACAGTCCTAGCGATGGCTATTTAGTAGCTACACTCTATGCCTGGGTACACGTTGTGGTGACCCACAGTCCTAGCGATGGCTATTTAGTCGCTACACTCTATGCCTGGGTACACGTTGTGGTGACCCACAGTCCTAGCGATGGCTATTTAGTCGCTACACTCTATGCCTGGGTACACGTTGTGGTGACCCACAGTCCTAGCGATGGCTATTTAGTGGGCACCTACACTCTATGCCTGGGTACACGTTGTGGTGACCCACAGTCCTAGCGATGGCTATTTAGTAGCTACACTCTATGCCTGGGTACACATTGTGGTGACCCACAGTCCTAGCGATGGCTATTTAGTCGCTACACTCTATGCCTGGGTACACGTTGTGGTGACCCACAGTCCTAGCGATGGCTATTTAGTCGCTACACTCTATGCCTGGGTACACGTTGTGGTGACCCACAGTCCTAGCGATGGCTATTTAGTGGGCAGCTACACTCTATGCCTGGGTACACGTTGTGGTGACCCACAGTCCTAGCGATGGCTATTTAGTCGCTACACTCTATGCCTGGGTACACGTTGTGGTGACCCACAGTCCTAGCGATGGCTATTTAGTCGCTACACTCTATGCCTGGGTACACGTTGTGGTGACCCACAGTCCTAGCGATGGCTATTTAGTCGCTACACTCTATGCCTGGGTACACGTTGTGGTGACCCACAGTCCTAGCGATGGCTATTTAGTGGGCGCTACACTCTATGCCTGGGTACACGTTGTGGTGACCCACAGTCCTAGCGATGGCTATTTAGTCGCTACATTCTATGCCTGGGTACACGTTGTGGTGACCCACAGTCCTAGCGATGGCTATTTAGTGGGCACCTACACTCTATGCCTGGGTACACGTTGTGGTGACCCACAGTCCTAGCGATGGCTATTTAGTCGCTACACTCTATGCCTGGGTACACGTTGTGGTGACCCACAGTCCTAGCGATGGCTATTTAGTAGCTACACTCTATGCCTGGGTACACGTTGTGGTGACCCACAGTCCTAGCGATGGCTATTTAGTCGCTACACTCTATGCCTGGGTACACGTTGTGGTGACCCACAGTCCTAGCGATGGCTATTTAGTCGCTACACTCTATGCCTGGGTACACGTTGTGGTGACCCACAGTCCTAGCGATGGCTATTTAGTCGCTACACTCTATGCCTGGGTACACGTTGTGGTGACCCACAGTCCTAGCGATGGCTATTTAGTGGGCACCTACACTCTATGCCTGGGTACACATTGTGTTGACCCACAGTCCTAGCGATGGCTATTTAGTGGGCACCTACACTCTATGCCTGGGTACACGTTGTGGTGACCCACAGTCCTAGCGATGGCTATTTAGTCACCTACACTCTATGCCTGGGTACACGTTGTGGTGACCCACAGTCCTAGCGATGGCTATTTAGTGGGCACCTACACTCTATGCCTGGGTACACATTGTGGTGACCCACAGTCCTAGCGATGGCTATTTAGTGGGCACCTACACTCTATGCCTGGGTACACGTTGTGGTGACCCACAGTCCTAGCGATGGCTATTTAGTCACCTACACTCTATGCCTGGGTACACGTTGTGGTGACCCACAGTCCTAGCGATGGCTATTTAGTGGGCACCTACACTCTATGCCTGGGTACACATTGTGGTGACCCACAGTCCTAGCGATGGCTATTTAGTGGGCACCTACACTCTATGCCTGGGTACACGTTGTGGTGACCCACAGTCCTAGCGATGGCTATTTAGTCGCTACACTCTATGCCTGGGTACACGTTGTGGTGACCCACAGTCCTAGCGATGGCTATTTAGTCGCTACACTCTATGCCTGGGTACACGTTGTGGTGACCCACAGTCCTAGCGATGGCTATTTAGTCGCTACACTCTATGCCTGGGTACACGTTGTGGTGACCCACAGTCCTAGCGATGGCTATTTAGTCGCACCTACACTCTATGCCTGGGTACACGTTGTGGTGACCCACAGTCCTAGCGATGGCTATTTAGTCGCTACACTCTATGCCTGGGTACACGTTGTGGTGACCCACAGTCCTAGCGATGGCTATTTAGTCGCTACACTCTATGCCTGGGTACACGTTGTGGTGACCCACAGTCCTAGCGATGGCTATTTAGTCGCTACACTCTATGCCTGGGTACACGTTGTGGTGACCCACAGTCCTAGCGATGGCTATTTAGTCGCTACACTCTATGCCTGGGTACACGTTGTGGTGACCCACAGTCCTAGCGATGGCTATTTAGTCGCTACACTCTATGCCTGGGTACACGTTGTGGTGACCCACAGTCCTAGCGATGGCTATTTAGTCGCTACACTCTATGCCTGGGTACACGTTGTGGTGACCCACAGTCCTAGCGATGGCTATTTAGTCGCTACACTCTATGCCTGGGTACACGTTGTGGTGACCCACAGTCCTAGCGATGGCTATTTAGTCGCTACACTCTATGCCTGGGTACACGTTGTGGTGACCCACAGTCCTAGCGATGGCTATTTAGTCGCTACACTCTATGCCTGGGTACACGTTGTGGTGACCCACAGTCCTAGCGATGGCTATTTAGTCGCTACACTCTATGCCTGGGTACACGTTGTGGTGACCCACAGTCCTAGCGATGGCTATTTAGTAGCTACACTCTATGCCTGGGTACACGTTGTGGTGACCCACAGTCCTAGCGATGGCTATTTAGTCGCTACACTCTATGCCTGGGTACACGTTGTGGTGACCCACAGTCCTAGCGATGGCTATTTAGTGGGCACCTACACTCTATGCCTGGGTACACGTTGTGGTGACCCACAGTCCTAGCGATGGCTATTTAGTCGCTACACTCTATGCCTGGGTACACGTTGTGGTGACCCACAGTCCTAGCGATGGCTATTTAGTAGCTACACTCTATGCCTGGGTACACGTTGTGGTGACCCACAGTCCTAGCGATGGCTATTTAGTCGCTACACTCTATGCCTGGGTACACGTTGTGGTGACCCACAGTCCTAGCGATGGCTATTTAGTGGGCGCTACACTCTATGCCTGGGTACACGTTGTGGTGACCCACAGTCCTAGCGATGGCTATTTAGTGGGCACCTACACTCTATGCCTGGGTACACGTTGTGGTGACCCACAGTCCTAGCGATGGCTATTTAGTCGCACCTACACTCTATGCCTGGGTACACATTGTGGTGACCCACAGTCCTAGCGATGGCTATTTAGTGGGCACCTACACTCTATGCCTGGGTACACATTGTGGTGACCCACAGTCCTAGCGATGGCTATTTAGTGGGCACCTACACTCTATGCCTGGGTACACATTGTGGTGACCCACAGTCCTAGCGATGGATGCTACACTCTATGCCTGGGTACACGTTTTGACCCACAGTCCTAGCGATGGCACCTACACTCTATGCCTGGGTACACGTTGTGGTGACCCACAGTCCTAGCGATGGCTATTTAGTCGCTACACTCTATGCCTGGGTACACGTTGTGGTGACCCACAGTCCTAGCGATGGCTGCCACGTAGCCATCAAACGTTGAACATTTTCTGGTCATGGTTAACCATGTGGTTATTTTGTGGTGTTACAGTCCTAGCAAAACCCAATATCCCTGTCCTCACTCTATGGCCAATTTAAACAGGCAGAAGACGAATTGCTGTTTCTAAATGGCTGATGGGTAATTTGATATGCATTGAAATCTTTGTTCGTACACTCTATGCCTGGGTTCACGTTGTGGTGACCAAATGGACAGTCCTAGCTCATGGCTATTTAGATCACTACACGAATTAGTTATGTAGTACCTGCAGAAGGCCACAGGGAGCAAGTGTCGATAGCAAGATAGCTATCTGCAGATGCCTGGGACACATTGTGGTGACCCACAGTCCTAGCGATGGCTATTTAGTCGCTAAAAACACTCTATGCCTGTATTTACACGTTGTGGTGACCAGATGTCACAGTCCTAGCGATGGCTATTTAGTTTTGCTTAACTTAACCTATGCCTGGGTAACCCTAACCTTGTGGTGACCCTTAACAGTAACCCTTAAGCTAATGGCTAACCCTAACGTAGCCATCAAACGTTGAACATTTTCTGGTCATGGTTAACCATATGTGGTTATTTTCAGAAAAAGGTAGTTACACTTTTAGAAAAATTAATATTATGTTGTCCAATTTTTTCATTATGTGGCCAATTTAAACAGGCAGAAGCTTCGAATTGCTGTTTCTAAATTATTGATGGGTACATTTGATAAACAAGCCAAATAGTTGTTTTTTAAATGTGGGCAACTGGATTGACCTAGTAATGCTGTGAAAGTTCACTGAGTTACAGTGGAACCAAATGGATAGGTCTAGCTCATTGATTTGTAGATCTCACCAATGTTGGTACATTAGTTCATCTGATTTATGAGCCTAGCAAGAGCATGCAACCACAGACTATATCATGACTTTCTAATGGTCATTACTAATTAGTTATGTAGTACCTGCAGAATTAGGCTAATGTCGATAGCAAGATAGCTATAAACCCATACTGTTTTTTGCCTTAAAACCCTAAACCTAACAATCAATCAAATGCATTTAAACAACCTTTTAAATCAGCAGATGCGATTACACAACGTGCGGAATAGAAAATCTAACCCTTCTTATTACCTCACATTTTTGCCTTAACCATTAACCCTAACGCCTAAACCTTAAGGCCCTAACCCTGACCCTAACCCTGATGAAACAATGAACCAAGAAAAATAACCTATAATGTTCAGGCTTATTGATAATAGTTAAGTAATGAAGTATAATTAAAAAATATGAACCCTAAAACAGATGATAAAAAACATAATCATAATTAATTCCTTAACAGTAATCTGTTAAGGCTTTTTAACCCTTAACTCTTAATTAGCAGTATGGGGACAGAACATAGCCAGAAGTCCACTTTTTAGAAAACAGAACATAATATTATGTTAGTGAATAGCAATTTAGTTTCTGATTATTTTGCATTAATGGAAAGGGAAAACATTTAGCTTGCATTTTGGAAAGGGACAGAACATGTTATTTAGCAGTAAATTATATTTATTATTGCAAGGCAGAACTCTTGATAAACAAGGGCCACATTAGTTGTATTCTTTTTTAAATGTGGTTGAACAGAACATAGCCCCTAGTAACCTCTGTGAAAGTTCAGCAGTATGGAAAGGGGAACATGTGGGGCAGGTTCTCTTGACTCTAGCAGTATAAGGGATTAACAAGAAACATTAGCAGTAAGAAAGGGACAGAACTAGCCTCACCAATGTCTGCATTAGCATTAGTTCATCACTTTTCATTTCTAAATGTCCAATAGAAAGGACAGAACATAAGACCACGGAGCATCAGTTAGCAGTATGGAAAGGGACAGAACATATGAGTTCTCTTACATTAGCAGCATGCAAGGGACAGAACATAGCCCCCCATGTTCTTTCATTAGTATGGAAAGGGACAGGTCATTACTTTAGTTAGAAGTATATATTAGCAGTAGAAAGGGTACATAGCCCCCACAGAAGTTCTCTGTGTTGCATTGGAAAGGGACAGGACACACAAAAGTCCTCTGCATTAGCAGTATGGAAAGGGACAGGAATAATCATTAGTCAGTATGGAAAGGGACAAACCTAGCCCCAACAGAAGTTCTCTTGCATTAGCAGTAAAAGGGACAGAACAAGCCCCCTTAATATCCTCTTGCATTAGCAGTATGGAAAGGAAAGAAAGCCCCCACAGAAGTCTTGCAGCATTCATAGCCCCAGCAGAAGTTAGCAAATTTAAAGGGACAGGACATAGCCCCACAGAAGTCCTCTTGCATTAGCAGTATGCCAAGGGACAGGACACAGCCCCAGAGTTCTCTTGCATTGATGGAATTTGACAATGAATAGCCCCCACAAGAAAAATAAGGACTATAATGTTCAGGCCCAGTAATGAAGTTCTCTTGCATTAATTAAAAAATAACCCCCAGCAGTTATCTTAAAACAGTATGGAAAGGGACAGGACATAGCCCCCACATAAGTATCTCTTGCATTAGCAGTATGGAAAGGGACAGAACTTTTCAGAAGTTCCTCTTGCATTAGCAGTATGGAAAGGGACAGTTCTCTTGCATTACATGGAAAGGGACAGAACCCCCGCAGAAGTCCTCTTGCATTAGCAGTATGGAAAGGGACAGGACATAGCCCCCACAGAAGTTCTCTTGCATTAGCAGTATGGAAAGGGACAGAACATAGCCCCACAGAAGTCCTCTTGCATTAGCAGTATGGAAAGGGACAGAACATAGCCCCCACAGAAGTCCTCTTGCATTAGCAGTATGGAAAGGGACAGGACATAGCCCCAGCAGAAGTTCTCTTGCATTAGCAGTATGGAAAGGGACAGGACATAGCCCCCACAGAAGTCCTCTTGCATTAGCAGTATGGAAAGGGACAGGACACAGCCCCAGCAGAAGTTCTCTTGCATTAGCAGTATGGAAAGGGACAGGACACAGCCCCCCAGAAGTTCTCTTGCATTAGCAGTATGGAAAGGGACAGGACATAGCCCCACAGAAGTCCTCTTGCATTAGCAGTATGGAAAGGGACAGGACACAGCCCCAGCAGACAGAAGTTCTCTTGCATTAGCAGTATGGAAAGGGACAGAACATAACCCCCACAGAAGTTATCTTGCATTAGCAGTATGGAAAGGGACAGGACATAGCCCCCACAGAAGTTCTCTTGCATTAGCAGTATGGAAAGGGACAGAACATAGCCCCCAGAAGTTCTCTTGCATTAGCAGTATGGAAAGGGACAGGACATAGCCCCCACAGAAGTTCTCTTGCATTAGCAGTATGGAAAGGACAGAACATAGCCCCCACAGAAGTTCTCTTGTGAGGGGGAGTGGTGGTGTAGCCAGGAGAGAACTACACTAACCTTCTGAAATTTCATTCATGGTATTATGCTCCCATCTATTGGAATTATTTAGCAACTGCAGTAGTACTGAATAATGGGTAATTCCTTACTAAAGTAGTAGTTACTCAGAATTGAAAATGTTAAATTTTCTAATATTTTTTACCACAATCATAAAATAACCATGTTTAACATAACAAACAATGAAACTGACATAAACCAAAAACACCATACATTTAGTTCATTATATATATGAAAACGATTTATTTAGATGGGTGACATTATCTGCCAAAAGTAACACCACTGTTTACAAAGAAGAGCTCTCCAGTAGTGTACCAAAACATTCAAGGGTCATTTTCTGAAAAGTGAGGTTTCAAGTTTATCATCTTCCACAGTAGAATTACTTTCCCATTGTTCCTCAACTGTAGTGTCTGATAACATTTTCTAGCTCTGAGTTTCTACTTTAATCCAATGTAAAAAACACCATTCATAATGTTGCTACATAAGAATGAATCTAGCCAGTCAGTAACATTTGACTGTATAAAACCGAGCAGTACTTTTTATTTCTCTGAAAGTGAGGCAGACGTAACATTTTGCAATAAAACATGATTATTTGTCTCTCTGAAATGAAACCACCAAGTGATAGATTTCAAACAAACACATGGCTGTCAATAAACAATCACATGCCATGATTAGCTGGTAAAATAAACACATCTATCACTTTTATAATTTCTTTAAACAATAACATCTAATTTACCAACTTTTCTGAAAATGGATATATAGCGATTTGGAATTAAACTATTATTATGTATCCCCATCTGAGCTCAGAGTAGATGAGAGATGTAATGTTTGTCTCTGTTGTGTTGAAGTCCAATCAAGCAGGAGAGACCAGCCTCCCCTGTACCCAGCTGTGTGTCCATGAAGAGTGACTGGTCAATGGATAAAATGATAGACTTCAGAGAGAGAGATTATTCTCCTGAACAAAGGTAAGAAGAACTCACGGGTCATGGTCAGTGAGTTAAACAGTCATTTCTCCTCTCCCATATTCCCATTTATTCATGTTGTTTTCAAAATCCATAGGCTAATGATTTTTCCCATTTTCATAGTCCTAAAACAATCTTAAACAAACACGACATTCTCCTCCCTCCCTCCCTGTGTGTGTGTGTGTGTGTGTGTGTGTGTGTGTGTGTGTGTGTGTGTGTGTGTGTGTGTGTGTGTGTGTGTGTGTGTGTGTATGTGTGTGTGTGTGTGTGTGTGTGTGTGTGTGTGTGTGTGTGCCCTCCCTGGTTGAGGAAATGTAATCTCATGTTTTGTCCACAGAACCGAACAGGAGACATCAGAGTCAGTGATTCTCAGTGGTCAGTCTTCCCAGAGTCATCAAACAGACCTGGCCTCTATATTCAGTGTATGTGGTCCTGTTATGTACAATTGTTTTTGTTTACCTCAAGTAAAGTTGATCTGTCAATCATTCATTAATGTGTTAATGAGAAAGTATTTCTTCTCTTGCTTAAATGATTTACATTATTTATTTCAGTTGCTTGAAGAGAATTTGATGACATTTGTGAACAACGAGCTGAAGAGGTACAAGAGGATTCTTAGTCCAGAACTCCCAGAAGGCTTTGAGAGTCAGAAGCAGGATGAGGAAGTGGTGGATGCTGAAGATGAGCAGCAGGAGAGCAGTGCCAGAGGGGGCTCTGAAGATCACACTGCACGTCCTGAGGAAAATGAACCAGAAGGAGCTTGCTGACACACTGGAGAAAAGTAAGAGCTGTCTGCCTCACGTTGAATGCTGTTTTATAACAAACTTTTAAAAGCTGAAACTAAAGTACAGCTAAGTAGTTGTGTAACACAATTATATTGTAGAAGCCTTAACACAACACCTAGTGACCTCATCAAGTACAGTACCAGCAGGGATGTGTTGATTAATTTAGACAGGAGAGACAGAGTAGAGAGAGAGAGACAGAGGAGAGAGAGAGAGACAGAGGAGAGAGAGAGAGACAGGCAGAGGAGAGAGAGAGAGAGACAGAGGAGAACCAGAGGAGAGAGAGGACAGGCAGAGGAGAGAGAGAGAGAGACAGAGGAGAACCAGAGGAGAGAGAGAGGACAGGCAGAGGAGAGACAGAGGAGAGACAGAGGAGAGAGATAGAGAGAGACAGTATTATAATGTACACCTTATAACACAGTCCTACAGTATTAAAACAGACATTAATATCCTTTGTGTTATTTCTTCATTCAGATGAGCTTGCTGTGATTTGCCAACGTGAACTCAAATCTAATCTAAAGAAGAAGTTTCAATGTGTATTTGAGGGGATAGCTAAACAAGGAAACCCAACACTTCTCAATAAGATCTACACAGAGCTCTACATCACAGAGGGTGGAACAGGAGAGGTCAATAATGAACATGAGCTGAGACAGATTGAGACAACAACCAGGAAACAAGCAAGACCAGAGACTGCAATCAAATGTAATGACATCTTCAAACCCTTAACTGGACAAGACAAACTTATCAGAACTGTGCTGACAAAGGGAGTCGCTGGCATTGGAAAAACAGTCTCTGTGCAGAAGTTCATTCTGGACTGGGCTGAAGGAAAAGCAAATCAGGATGTCCAGTTTGTATTTTCATTCCCTTTTCGGGAGCTGAATTTGATGAAAGGGGAAAACACACTTTGATTGAACTTCTCAATCACTTCTCAATGGAAACCAAAGAATCAAGAATCTCCAACTACGACAAGAACAACGTTCTGTTCATCTTTGATGGTCTGGATGAGTGCCGACTGCCCCTAGACTTCCAGAACAACAAGATCTGTTGTGACGTCACCAAGTCAACCTCAGTGGATGTTCTACTGACAAATCTCATCAAGGAAATCTGCTTCCCTCTGCTCTCCTCTGGATAACTACCCGACCTGCAGCAGCCAATCAGATCCCCCCTGAGTGTGTTGACCAGGTGACAGAGGTACGAGGGTTCAATGATCCACAGAAGGAGGAGTACTTCAGGAAGAGATTCAGTGATGAGGACCTGGCCAGCAGAATCATCTCACACATAAAGACATCAAGGGAGCCTCCACATCATGTGCCACATTCCAGTCTTTTGTTGGATTTCTGCAATAGTACTTGAACCAATGCTGAAACATAAGAGAGAAGAGATGCCCAAGACTCTGACTGAGATGTACACACACCTTGTGGTGTTTCATACCAAACAGAAGAATGAAAAGTATCTTGGGAAAGAAGAGAGGGGTCCAGACTGGAATAAAAAGAGCATTCTGTCACTGGGAAAACTGGCTTTTCAACAGCTTGTGAAGGGAAATATAATGTTCTATGAAGAAGACCTGAAAGAGTCTGGCATTGATGTCAATGAAGCCTCAGTGTACTCAGGATTGTGCACACAGATCTTTAAAGAGGAATGTGGGCTGTACCAGGACAAGGTGTACTGCTTCGTGCATCTGAGCATTCAGGAGTTTCTGGCTGCTGTATATGTGTTCCTTTTCATTCAGCAACAACAATGAGAATCTAATGGCCGAACCTCAAACAACATCCAGCAACGATTGTCTACTGAAGACAGAAGTTACTGTCTACAAGAGTGCTGTGGATAAAGCTTTACAAAGTGAGACGGAAACCTGGACCTTTTCCTCCGCTTCCTTCTGGGCCTCTCACTGGAGTCCAATCAGAAGCACTTACGAGGTCTACTGACAACGATAGGAAGCAGTTCACAGAGCCATGAAGAAACAGTCAAGTACATCAAGGAGAAGATCAGGGAGAATCCTCTCCAGAGAGGTGCATCAATCTGTTCCACTGTCTGAATGAACTGAATGACCATTCTCTAGTGGAGGAGATCCAAGCTACCTGAGATCAGGAAGTCTCTCCAGTGATGAACTCTTACCTGCACAGTGGTCAGCTCTGGTGTTTGTGTTGCTGACTTCAGAAAAGGAGCTGGATGTGCTTGACCTGAAGAAATACTCCAGATCAGAGGAAGGTCTTCTGAGGCTGCTGCCAGTGGTCAAAGTCTCCAGAGCTGCTCTGTGAGTAAATACAAATGCATTTAAGTACTAATCATCAGGAAGAAATATTCACTTTATTCAGAAAAATATATTGAATCAATGCATTGGTGTTCACATTTTATAACAATACGGCAATACAATTTAGGGAGACGGAAGGTAAATCTATATGTTGTTTGGTAGAATAAACCTAATGCATCTGTCATTGTCCTTCTACACTACTGGTGTTAAATGAACAGTGTGTTTGTGAAATCATGATGATCTCTTTGTCAGGCTGTCAGGCTGTGGAGTCACAGAGGAAGGCTGTGCTTCTCTGGTCTCAGCTCTGAAGTCAAACCCCTCAAACCTGAGAGAGCTGGATCTGAGTAACAATGACCTGAAGGATTCAGGAGTGAAGCTGCTCTCTGCTGGACTGGGAATCCCCACTGTAAACTGGATACTCTGAGGTCAGTATTCCTGTAGTTGGTCAACAAGTGATAACTGTTCACTAGTTCCACATGTGTTTACCAGACACACATAATCCACACAATATGTGTTTGGACAGTGAAGCTTACAGATTTAAATTTGTCTCAATGCTCAGCATTTAGGATTTGAGATATTATGTTTCATATTAGGCGGCAGTACAGAATGTCCCCTTTGTTTTTAAAGGTACTCATAAAAATATGTTTTAGCTTTTTAGAAAAGAAAGCACTTCATGGACCTAGTTCTCCCATTTGAAGAAGTACTAAAAGTGTATTTTTAAAGCATCAGAGGTGAAGGTCTGGTCAGTCTACTCAGATATTTGTACAATACATTTCTCTCTCTCTTCAAGCAATATTATGATCATTTCTAATAAAATACATTCATTCATTTATGAATTGATATGGCAGGTTTCAGGACACTGATGTATCTGAATATGTTGAAAAATATATACTGCCACTATTTTCACTACCAAAGAATAGCAGTGTGGTTTTAATATGATTTTCATCTTTGCAGGCTGTCAGGCTGTCTAGTCACAGAGGAAGGCTGTGCTTCTCTGGTCTCAGCTCTGAAGGCAAATCCCTCACACCCAAGAGAGCTGGATCTGAGTAACAATGACCTGAAGGATTCCAGGAGTGAAGCTGCTCTCTGCTGGACTGGGGAATCCCCACTGTAAACTGGAGACTCTGAGGTCAGTATTCCTGTAGTTGGTCAACAAGTGATAACTGTTCACCAGATCCACAAGTGTTTACCAGGCACACAGTCCAAATCATATGTGCGTTTACAGTGCAGTTTACAGGTTTAAATTTGGTGCTATGCTCCAGCATTTTGGATTTGAGATCAAATGTTTCACATTAGACGACAGTGCAGAATGTCACCTTTTAATTAGAGGTTAATGGTGAGAGGTTAGAATGTCACCTTTAATTAGAGGTTAATGGTGAGAGGTTAGAATGTCACCTTTAATTAGAGGTTAATGGTGTTAGAATGTCACCTTTAATTAGAGGTTAATGGTGAGAGGTTAGAATGTCACCTTTTAGCCTCTGTTATTGGTTAATGGTGAGAGGTTAGAATGTCACCTTTAATTAGAGGTTAATGGTGAGAGGTTAGAATGTCACCTTTAATTAGAGGTTAATGGTGAGAGGTTAGAATGTCACCTTTTAATTAGAGGTTAATGGTGAGAGGTTAGAATGTCTTTGCTTTAATTAGAGGTTAATGGTGAGAGGTTAGTATGTCAGCCTCTGTTATTGGTAATGGTGAGAGGTTAGAATGTCACTTTAATTAGAGGTTAATGGTGAGAGGTTAGAATGTCACCTTTAATTAGAGGTTAATGGTGAGAGGTTAGTATGTCACCTTTAATTAGAGGTTAATGGTGAGAGGTTAGAATGTCACCTTTAATTAGAGTTAATGGTTGAGAGGTTAGAATGTCACCTTTAATTAGAGGTTAATGGTGAGAGGTTAGTATGTCACCTTTAATTAGAGGTTAATGGTGAGAGGTTAGAATGTCACCTTTAATTAGAGGTTAATGGTGAGAGGTTAGAATGTCACCTTTAAGGTTAGAATGTCACCTTCTTAATTAGTTAATGGTGAGAGGTTAGAATGTCACCTTTAATTTTAATTAGTTAGAATGTCACCTTTAATTTAATGGTGAGAGGTTAGAATGTCACCTTTAATTAGAGGTTAATGGTGAGAGGTTAATATGTCACCTTTAATTAGGGTTAATGGTGAGAGGTTAGAATGTCACCTTTAATTAGAGGTTAATGGTGAGAGGTTAGAATGTCACCTTTAATTAGAGGTTAATGGTGAGGTTAGAATGTCACCTTTAATTAGAGGTTAATGGTGAGAGGTTAGAATGTCACCTTTAATTAGAGGTTAATGGTGAGGTTAGTATGTCACCTTTAATTATGGTGAGTTAATGGTGAGAGGTTAGAATGTCACCTTTAATTAGAGGTTAATGGTGAGAGGTTAGAATGTCACCTTTAATTAGAGGTTAATGGTGAGAGGTTAGTATGTCACCTTAATTAGAGGTTAATGGTGAGAGGTTAGAATGTCACCTTTAATTAGAGGTTAATGGTGAGAGGTTAGTATGTCACCTTTAATTAGAGGTTAATGGTGAGAGGTTAG
>NW_027039976.1:32554-100522 GCF_034236695.1 Oncorhynchus nerka
TGATGCCAACACAGTTCCCACAGTCCTATTAGTTTTCATTGTGGCCTCGTTTGAATGCTGTGGTTGATGCCAACACAGTCCCCACAGTCCTATTAGTTTTCATTGTGGCCTCGTTTGAATGCTGTGGTTGATGCCAACACAGTCCCCACAGTCCTATTAGTTTTCATTGTGGCCTCGTTTGAATGCTGTGGTTGATGCCAACACAGTTCCCACAGTCCTATTAGTTTTCATTGTGGCCTCGTTTGAATGCTGTGGTTGATGCCAACACAGTCCCCACAGTCCTATTAGTTTTCATTCCCCACAGTCCTGGTGGCCTCGTTTGAATGCTGTGGTTGATGCCAACACAGTCCCCACAGTCCTATTAGTTTTCATTGTGGTCTCGTTTGAATGCTGTGGTTGATGCCAACACAGTCCCCACAGTCCTCTTAGTTTTCATTGTGGCCTCGTTTGAATGCTGTGGTTGATGCCAACACAGTCCCCCATAAGTTTTCGTGTGGCCTCGTTTGAATGGGGTTGCGCAGGGTGTGCGGAATGGGGTTAGTATTCTTTTTGGGGGCGCCTCAAGTAGTCTGGACACATGACATTTTTAACAACACCTTTTTCTGATACAAACTAGTTTGTTGCGTCGGCCATGGAGCCCAGTTTCATAATGTTACCTTATGTCCCTAGTTACGAAGTAATCACGAAAAAGCTGTCCTTACTTTAGGCATTTTTTATTCATTCTATTGAGCACCGTGGCACCAACACGCCTTCTGAACGTTCCCATCCACTGTTCTGGTCACAACGCCAGCTTTGGTATTGTTATCAATGACACCCTGCACCTGTGTGAACCTTGGTTAACATATTATAACAAGGTTATGGCTATTTAGTCGCTACACTTCTATGCCTGGGTACACGTTGTGGTGACCCACAGTCCTAGCCATGGCTATTTAGTGGGCACCTACTCTATGCCTGGGTACACGTTTGTGGTGACCCACAGTCCTAGCGATGGCTATTTAGTGGGCACCTACACTCTATGCCTGGGTACACGTTGTGGTGACCCACAGTCCTAGCGATGGCTATTTAGTGGCACCTACTCTATGCCTGGGTACACGTTGTGGTGACCCACAGTCCTAGCGATGGCTATTTAGTCGCTACACTCTATGCCTGGGTACACGTTGTGGTGACCCACAGTCCTAGCGATGGCTATTTAGTCGCTCACTCTATGCCTGGGTACACGTTGTGGTGACCCACAGTCCTAGCGATGGCTATTTAGTAGCTACACTCTATGCCTGGGTACACGTTGTGGTGACCCACAGTCCTAGCGATGGCTATTTAGTCGCTACACTCTATGCCTGGGTACACGTTGTGGTGACCCACAGTCCTAGCGATGGCTATTTAGTCGCTACACTCTATGCCTGGGTACACGTTGTGGTGACCCACAGTCCTAGCGATGGCTATTTAGTCGCTACACTCTATGCCTGGGTACACGTTGTGGTGACACACAGTCCTAGCGATGGCTATTTAGTGGGCACCTACACTCTATGCCTGGGTACACGTTGTGGTGACCCACAGTCCTGGCGATGGCTATTTAGTCGCTACATTCTATGCCTGGGTACACGTTGTGGTGACCCACAGTCCTAGCGATGGCTATTTAGTGGGCACCTACACTCTATGCCTGGGTACACGTTGTGGTGACCCACAGTCCTAGCGATGGCTATTTAGTCGCTACACTCTATGCCTGGGTACACGTTGTGGTGACCCACAGTCCTAGCGATGGCTATTTAGTAGCTACACTCTATGCCTGGGTACACGTTGTGGTGACCCACAGTCCTAGCGATGGCTATTTAGTGGGCACCTACACTCTATGCCTGGGTACACGTTGTGGTGACCCACAGTCCTAGCGATGGCTATTTAGTCGCTACACTCTATGCCTGGGTACACGTTGTGGTGACCCACAGTCCTAGCGATGGCTATTTAGTCGCTACACTCTATGCCTGGGTACACGTTGTTGTGGTGACCCACAGTCCTAGCGATGGCTATTTAGTAGCTACACTCTATGCCTGGGTACACGTTGTGGTGACCCACAGTCCTAGCGATGGCTATTTAGTCGCTACACTCTATGCCTGGGTACACGTTGTGGTGACCCACAGTCCTAGCGATGGCTATTTAGTCGCTACACTCTATGCCTGGGTACACGTTGTGGTGACCCACAGTCCTAGCGATGGCTATTTAGTCGCTACACTCTATGCCTGGGTACACATTGTGGTGACCCACAGTCCTAGCGATGGCTATTTAGTGGGCACCTACACTCTATGCCTGGGTACACGTTGTGGTGACCCACAGTCCTGGCGATGGCTATTTAGTCGCTACATTCTATGCCTGGGTACACGTTGTGGTGACCCACAGTCCTAGCGATGGCTATTTAGTGGGCACCTACACTCTATGCCTGGGTACACGTTGTGGTGACCCACAGTCCTAGCGATGGCTATTTAGTCGCTACACTCTATGCCTGGGTACACGTTGTGGTGACCCACAGTCCTAGCGATGGCTATTTAGTAGCTACACTCTATGCCTGGGTACACGTTGTGGTGACCCACAGTCCTAGCGATGGCTATTTAGTCGCTACACTCTATGCCTGGGTACACGTTGTGGTGACCCACAGTCCTAGCGATGGCTATTTAGTCGCTACACTCTATGCCTGGGTACACGTTGTGGTGACCCACAGTCCTAGCGATGGCTATTTAGTCGCTACACTCTATGCCTGGGTACACGTTGTGGTGACCCACAGTCCTAGCGATGGCTATTTAGTCGCTACACTCTATGCCTGGGTACACGTTGTGGTGACCCACAGTCCTAGCGATGGCTATTTAGTGGGCAACTACACTCTATGCCTGGGTACACGTTGTGGTGACCCACAGTCCTAGCGATGGCTATTTAGTCGCTACACTCTATGCCTGGGTACACGTTGTGGTGACCCACAGTCCTAGCGATGGCTATTTAGTGGGCACCTACACTCTATGCCTGGGTACACATTGTGTTGACCCACAGTCCTAGCGATGGCTATTTAGTGGGCACCTACACTCTATGCCTGGGTACACATTGTGGTGACCCACAGTCCTAGCGATGGCTATTTAGTGGGCACCTACACTCTATGCCTGGGTACACATTGTGGTGACCCACAGTCCTAGCGATGGCTATTTAGTGGGCACCTACACTCTATGCCTGGGTACACGTTGTGGTGACCCACAGTCCTAGCGATGGCTATTTAGTGGGCACCTACACTCTATGCCTGGGTACACGTTGTGGTGACCCACAGTCCTAGCGATGGCTATTTAGTCGCTACACTCTATGCCTGGGTACACGTTGTGGTGACCCCACAGTCCTAGCGATGGCTATTTAGTCGCTACACTCTATGCCTGGGTACACGTTGGTGACCCACAGTCCTAGCGATGGCTATTTAGTCGCTACACTCTATGCCTGGGTACACGTTGTGGTGACCCACAGTCCTAGCGATGGCTATTTAGTGGGCACCTACACTCTATGCCTGGGTACACGTTGTGGTGACCCACAGTCCTAGCGATGGCTATTTAGTCGCTACACTCTATGCCTGGGTACACGTTGTGGTGACCCACAGTCCTAGCGATGGCTATTTAGTCGCTACACTCTATGCCTGGGTACACGTTGTGGTGACCCACAGTCCTAGCTTGGCTATTTGAGTCGCTACACTCTATGCCTGGGTACACGTTTGTGGTGACCCACAGTCCTAGCGATGGCTATTTAGTCGCTACACTCTATGCCTGGGTACACGTTGTGGTGACCCACAGTCCTAGCGATGGCTATTTAGTAGCTACACTCTATGCCTGGGTACACGTTGTGGTGACCCACAGTCCTAGCGATGGCTATTTAGTCGCTACACTCTATGCCCTGGGTACACGTTGTGGTGACCCACAGTCCTAGGCGATGGCTATTTAGTAGCTACACTCTATGCCTGGGTACACGTTGTGGTGACCCACAGTCCTAACGATGGCTATTTAGTCTACACTCTATGCCTGGGTACACGTTGTGGTGACCCACAGTCCTAGCGATGGCTATTTAGTCGCTACACTCTATGCCTGGGTACACGTTGTGGTGACCCACAGTCCTAGCGATGGCTATTTAGTCGCTACACTCTATGCCTGGGTACACGTTGTGGTGACCCACAGTCCTAGCGATAGCTATTTAGTGGCACCTACACTCTATGCCTGGGTACACGTTGTGGTGACCCACAGTCCTAGCGATGGCTATTTAGTCGCTACACTCTATGCCTGGGTACACGTTGGTGACCCACAGTCCTAGCGATGGCTATTTAGTGGGCACCTCACACTCTATGCCTGGGTACACGTTGTGGTGACCCACAGTCCTAGCGATGCTATTTAGTCCTACACTCTATGCCTGGGTACACGTTGTGGTGACCCACAGTCCTAGCGATGGCTATTTAGTAGCTACACTCTATGCCTGGGTACACGTTGTGGTGACCCACAGTCCTAGCGATGGCTATTTAGTCGCTATACTCTATGCCTGGGTACACGTTGTGGTGACCCACAGTCCTATCGATGGCTATTTAGTCGCTACACTCTATGCCTGGGTACACGTTGTGGTGACCCACAGTCCTAGCGATGGCTATTTAGTGGGCACCTACACTCTATGCCTGGGTACACGTTGTGGTGACCCACAGTCCTAGCGATGGCTATTTAGTCGCTACACTCTATGCCTGGGTACACGTTGTGGTGACCCACAGTCTAGCGATGGCTATTTAGTGGGCACCTACACTCTATGCCTGGGTACACATTGTGGTGACCCACAGTCCTAGCCGATGGCTATTTAGTGGGCACCTACACTCTATGCCTGGGTACACATTGTGGTGACCCACAGTCCTAGCGATGGCTATTTATTGGGCACCTACACTCTATGCCTGGGTACACATTGTGGTGACCCACAGTCCTAGCGATGGCTATTTAGTGGGCACCTACACTCTATGCCTGGGTACACATTGTGGTGACCCACAGTCCTAGCGATGGCTATTTAGTGGGCACCTACACTCTATGCCTGGGTACACGTTGTGGTGACCCACAGTCCTAGCGATGGCTATTTAGTCACTACACTCTATGCCTGGGTACACATTGTGGTGACCCACAGTCCTAGCGATGGCTATTTAGTCGCTACACTCTGCCTGGGTCACGTTGTGGTGACCCACAGTCCTAGCGATGGCTATTTAGTCGCTACACTCTATGCCTGGGTACACGTTGTGGTGACCCACAGTCCTAGCGATGGCTGCCACGTAGCCATCAAACGTTGAACATTTTCTGGTCATGGTTAACCATATGTGGTTATTTTCAGAAAAAGGTGTTATAATCTAAGCAAAACCCAATATCCCTGTCCTCTTTTTCAAAGGTGGCCAATTTAAACAGGCAGAAGACGCATTGCTGTTTCTAAATGGCTGATGGGTAATTTGATATGCATTGAAATCTTTGTTCGTAGGCATCGAATTGAGCGAATGCTGCGTGGGTTCACTGAGTTGCGAACCAAATGGATAGGTCTAGCTCATTGATTTGTAGATCTGACGCCAGTTGGTACCTCTGATTTATGAGCCTAGCAAGTGTCGCGAATTAGTTATGTAGTACCTGCAGAAGGCCACAGGGGAGCAAGGACGTGTCGATATAGCAGATAGCTATAAACCCATACTGTTTTTGCCTTAAAACCCTAAACCTAACAATCAATCAAATGTATTTACACAGCCCCTTTTAAATCAGCAGATGTCACAACGTGCTATACAGAAACTCTAACCCTTCTTATTACCTATTTTTGCCTTAACCTTAACCCTAACCTAAACCTTAACCCTAACCCTTGACCCTAACCCTTAACACTAACCCTTAACCCTAACCCTTAACCCTAACCCTTTTAACCCTAACCCTTAACCCCTTAACCTAAACCATAACCCTAACCCTTAACCCTAACCCTTAACCTAACTCTTAACCTAACCCTTAACCCTAATTCTAGGGTACGGTAGCCTAGAACACTTTTAGAAAAGTATTAATATTATGTTAGTGAATACAATTTAGTTTCTGATTATTTTGTTAATCAAAAACATTTAGCTTCTTTTTGTTATTTTATTATATTTATTATTGCAAGGCAGAACACTTGATAAACAAGCCACATTAGTTGTATTTTTTAAATGTGGTTGGAACTGGATGTGACCTAGTAACCTCTGTGAAAGTTCAGCAGTTACAGTGGAACATGTGGGGCAGGTTAGAGACTCTGATCTAAGGGATTAACAAGAAACATACACTTTCTCAGCTGCCTCACCAATGTCTGTACATTAGTTCATCACTTTTCATTTCTAAATGTCCAATAGAAGGCAGCATAAGACCACGGAGCATCAGTTACAGGCTACAAGCATTAATATGACTTACATAAAAGAGCATGCAACCACAGACTATATGTCCCATGACTTTCTAATGGTCATTACTTTAGTTAGCTATATATCTTGTATTAGGCCTGTGTTGCATTTGGGAGAGCAACAAAAACTATAGCAGGTGTTGAACCCCGGGCAAATAATCACTAGTCAGATGCGCAAACCTCAACCGTAGTATACATGCATTGTAAAAACTAACCTTAATATCTAATATTGCGATTACACAACGTCGGAATAGAAAATAAAAGATTGTGTCTTGCAGCATTCATCCAACCCTCACAGTTAGCAAATTTACATCGACATTCCCCGCCTGAGCGAGAAGGCTCGCTGCCACTGACCGTACAAGCTCGATGCTGGTTGATGAATTTGACAATGAATGCACAAGAAAAATAACGCTATAATGTTCAGGCTTATTGATAATAGTTATAGTAATGAAGTATAATTAAAAAAATATGAGCATTAAAACAGATGATAAAAAACATGAATCATAATTATATTCCTTCACAGTAATCTGTTAAAGGCTTTTTCAGTCTTTCCTCTTGCATTAGCAGTATGGAAAGGGACAGAACATAACCCCATGAAAGTCCTCTTGCATTAGCAGTATGGAAAGGGACAGAACATAGCCCCGCAGAAGTCCTCTTGCATTAGCAGTATGGAAAGGGACAGAACATAGCCCCCGCAGAAGTCCTCTTGCATTAGCAGTATGGAAAGGGACAGAACATAGCCCCCGCAGAAGTCCTCTTGCATTAGCAGTATGGAAAGGGACAGAACATAGCCCCCGCAGAAGTCCTCTTGCATTAGCAGTATGGAAAGGGACAGAACATAGCCCCCGCAGAAGTCCTCTTGCATTAGCAGTATGGAAAGGGACAGAACATAGCCCCCACAGAAGTTCTCTTGCATTAGCAGTATGGAAAGGGACAGAACATAGCCCCCGCAGAAGTTCTCTTACATTAGCAGTATGGAAAGGGACAGAACATAGCCCCCGCAGAAGTCCTCTTGCATTAGCAGTATGGAAAGGGACAGGACATAGCCCCCACAGAAGTTCTCTTGCATTAGCAGTATGGAAAGGGACAGAACATAGCCCCCGCAGTTCTCTTACATTAGCAGTAAGAAAGGGACAGAACATAGCCCCCGCAGAAGTCCTCTTGCATTAGCAGTATGGAAAGGGACAGAACATAGCCCCCGCAGTTCTCTTACATTAGCAGTAAGAAAGGGACAGAACATAGCCCCCGCAGAAGTTCTCTTACATTAGCAGTATGGAAAGGGACAGAACATAGCCCCCGCAGAAGTTCTCTTGCATTAGCAGTAAGAAAGGGACAGAACATAGCCCCCACAGAAGTTCTCTTGCATTAGCAGTATGGAAAGGGACAGAACATAGCCCCCACAGAAGTTCTCTTGCATTAGCAGTATGGAAAGGGACAGGACATAGCCCCCTCAGAAGTTCTCTTGCATTAGCAGTATGGAAAGGGACAGAACATAGCCCCCACAGAAGTTCTCTTGCATTAGCAGTATGGAAAGGGACAGGACACAGCCCCCGCAGAAGTCCTCTTGCATTAGCAGTATGGAAAGGGACAGGACATAGCCCCCACAGAAGTTCTCTTGCATTAGCAGTATGGAAAGGGACAGGACATAGCCCCCACAGAAGTCCTCTTGCATTAGCAGTATGGAAAGGGACAGAACATAGCCCCCACAGAAGTCCTCTTGCATTAGCAGTATGGAAAGGGACAGGACACAGCCCCAGCAGAAGTTCTCTTGCATTAGCAGTATGGAAAGGGACAGGACATAGCCCCCACAGAAGTCCTCTTGCATTAGCAGTATGGAAAGGGACAGGACACAGCCCCAGCAGAAGTTCTCTTGCATTAGCAGTATGGAAAGGGACAGGACATAGCCCCCACAGAAGTCCTCTTGCATTAGCAGTATGGAAAGGGACAGGACACAGCCCCAGCAGAAGTTCTCTTGCATTAGCAGTATGGAAAGGGACAGGACATAACCCCCACAGAAGTTATCTTGCATTAGCAGTATGGAAAGGGACAGGACATAGCCCCCACAGAAGTTCTCTTGCATTAGCAGTATGGAAAGGGACAGAACATAGCCCCCACAGAAGTTCTCTTGCATTAGCAGTATGGAAAGGGACAGGACACAGCCCCCGCAGAAGTCCTCTTGCATTAGCAGTATGGAAAGGACAGGACATAGCCCCCACAGAAGTTCTCTTGCATTAGCAGTATGGAAAGGGACAGGACATAGCCCCCACAGAAGTCCTCTTGCATTAGCAGTATGGAAAGGACAGAACATAGCCCCCACAGAAGTCCTCTTGCATTAGCAGTATGGAAAGGACAGGACACAGCCCCAGCAGAAGTTCTCTTGCATTAGCAGTATGGAAAGGGACAGGACATAGCCCCCACAGAAGTCCTCTTGCATTAGCAGTATGGAAAGGGACAGGACACAGCCCCAGCAGAAGTTCTCTTGCATTAGCAGTATGGAAAGGGACAGGACACAGCCCCAGCAGAAGTTCTCTTGCATTAGCAGTATGGAAAGGGACAGGACATAGCCCCCACAGAAGTCCTCTTGCATTAGCAGTATGGAAAGGGACAGGACACAGCCCCAGCAGAAGTTCTCTTGCATTAGCAGTATGGAAAGGGACAGGACATAACCCCCACAGAAGTTATCTTGCATTAGCAGTATGGAAAGGGACAGGACATAGCCCCCACAGAAGTTCTCTTGCATTAGCAGTATGGAAAGGGACAGAACATAGCCCCCGCAGAAGTCCTCTTGCATTAGCAGTATGGAAAGGGACAGGACATAGCCCCCACAGAAGTTCTCTTGCATTAGCAGTATGGAAAGGGACAGAACATAGCCCCCACAGAAGTTCTCTTGTGAGGGGGAGTGGTGGTGTAGCCAGGGAGAGAACTACACTAACCTTCTGAAATTTCATTCATGGTATTATGCTCCCATCTATTGGAATTATTTAGCAACTGCAGTAGTACTGAATAATGGGTAATTCCTTACTAAAGTAGTAGTTACTCAGAATTGAAAATGTTAAATTTTCTAATATTTTTTTACCACAATCATAAAATAACCATGTTTAACATAACAAACAATGAAACTGACATAAACCAAAAACACCATACATTTAGTTCATTATATATATGAAAAACGATTTATTTAGATGGGTGACATTATCTGCCAAAGTAACACCACTGTTTACAAAGAAGAGCTCTCCAGTAGTGTACCAAAACATTCAAGGGTCATTTTCTGAAAAGTGAGGTTTCAAGTTTATCATCTTCCACAGTAGAATTACTTTCCCATTGTTCCTCAACTGTAGTGTCTGATAACATTTTCTAGCTCTGAGTTTCTACTTTAATCCAATGTAAAAAACACCATTCATAATGTTGCTACATAAGAATGAATCTAGCCAGTCAGTAACATTTGACTGTATAAAACCGAGCAGTACTTTTTATTTCTCTGAAAGTGAGGCAGACGTAACATTTTGCAATAAAACATGATTATTTGTCTCTCTGAAATGAAACCACCAAGTGATAGATTTCAAACAAACACATGGCTGTCAATAAACAATCACATGCCATGATTAGCTGGTAAAATAAACACATCTATCACTTTTATAATTTCTTTAAACAATAACATCTAATTTACCAACTTTTCTGAAAATGGATATATAGCGATTTGGAATTAAACTATTATTATGTATCCCCATCTGAGCTCAGAGTAGATGAGAGATGTAATGTTTGTCTCTGTTGTGTTGAAGTCCAATCAAGCAGGAGAGACCAGCCTCCCCTGTACCCAGCTGTGTGTCCATGAAGAGTGACTGGTCAATGGATAAAATGATAGACTTCAGAGAGAGAGATTATTCTCCTGAACAAAGGTAAGAAGAACTCACGGGTCATGGTCAGTGAGTTAAACAGTCATTTCTCCTCTCCCATATTCCCATTTATTCATGTTGTTTTCAAAATCCATAGGCTAATGATTTTTCCCATTTTCATAGTCCTAAAACAATCTTAAACAAACACGACATTCCTCCCTCCCTCCCTCCCTCCCTGTGTGTGTGTGTGTGTGTGTGTGTGTGTGTGTGTGTGTGTGTGTGTGTGTGTGTGTGTGTGTGTGTGTGTGTGTGTGTGTGTGTGTGTGTGTGTGTGTGTGTGTGTGTGTGTGTGTGTGTGTGTGTGTGTGCCCTCCTGGTTGAGGAAATGTAATCTCATGTTTTGTCCACAGAACCGAACAGGAGACATCAGAGTCAGTGATTCTCAGTGGTCAGTCTTCCCAGAGTCATCAAACAGACCTGGCCTCTATATTCAGTGTATGTGGTCCTGTTATGTACAATTGTTTTTGTTTACCTCAAGTAAAGTTGATCTGTCAATCATTCATTAATGTGTTAATGAGAAAGTATTTCTTCTCTTGCTTAAATGATTTACATTATTTATTTCAGTTGCTTGAAGAGAATTTGATGACATTTGTGAACAACGAGCTGAAGAGGTACAAGAGGATTCTTAGTCCAGAACTCCCAGAAGGCTTTGAGAGTCAGAAGCAGGATGAGGAAGTGGTGGATGCTGAAGATGAGCAGCAGGAGAGCAGTGCCAGAGAGGGGGCTCTGAAGATCACACTGCACGTCCTGAGGAAAATGAACCAGAAGGAGCTTGCTGACACACTGGAGAAAAGTAAGAGCTGTCTGCCTCACGTTGAATGCTGTTTTATAACAAACTTTTTAAAAGCTGAAACTAAAGTACAGCTAAGTAGTTGTGTAACACAATTATATTGTAGAAGCCTTAACACAACACCTAGTGACCTCATCAAGTACAGTACCAGCAGGGATGTGTTGATTAATTTAGACAGGAGAGACAGAGTAGAGAGAGAGAGACAGAGGAGAGAGAGAGAGACAGAGGAGAGAGAGAGAGACAGGCAGAGGAGAGAGAGAGAGAGACAGAGGAGAACCAGAGGAGAGAGAGAGGACAGGCAGAGGAGAGAGAGAGAGAGACAGAGGAGAACCAGAGGAGAGAGAGAGGACAGGCAGAGGAGAGACAGAGGAGAGACAGAGGAGAGAGATAGAGAGAGACAGTATTATAATGTACACCTTATAACACAGTCCTACAGTATTAAAACAGACATTAATATCCTTTGTGTTATTTCTTCATTCAGATGAGCTTGCTGTGATTTGCCAACGTGAACTCAAATCTAATCTAAAGAAGAAGTTTCAATGTGTATTTGAGGGGATAGCTAAACAAGGAAACCCAACACTTCTCAATAAGATCTACACAGAGCTCTACATCACAGAGGGTGGAACAGGAGAGGTCAATAATGAACATGAGCTGAGACAGATTGAGACAACAACCAGGAAACAAGCAAGACCAGAGACTGCAATCAAATGTAATGACATCTTCAAACCCTTAACTGGACAAGACAAACTTATCAGAACTGTGCTGACAAAGGGAGTCGCTGGCATTGGAAAAACAGTCTCTGTGCAGAAGTTCATTCTGGACTGGGCTGAAGGAAAAGCAAATCAGGATGTCAGTTTGTATTTTCATTCCTTTTCAGGAGCTGAATTTGATGAAAGGGAAAAACACACTTTGATTGAACTTCTCAATCACTTCTCAATGGAAACCAAAGAATCAAGAATCTCCAACTACGACAAGAACAACGTTCTGTTCATCTTTGATGGTCTGGATGAGTGCCGACTGCCCCTAGACTTCCAGAACAACAAGATCTGTTGTGACGTCACCAAGTCAACCTCAGTGGATGTTCTACTGACAAATCTCATCAAGGGAAATCTGCTTCCCTCTGCTCTCCTCTGGATAACTACCCGACCTGCAGCAGCCAATCAGATCCCCCCTGAGTGTGTTGACCAGGTGACAGAGGTACGAGGGTTCAATGATCCACAGAAGGAGGAGTACTTCAGGAAGAGATTCAGTGATGAGGACCTGGCCAGCAGAATCATCTCACAATAAAGACATCAAGGAGCCTCCACATCATGTGCCCATTCCAGTCTTTTGTTGGATTTCTGCAATAGTACTTGAACCAATGCTGAAACATAAGAGAGAAGAGATGCCCAAGACTCTGACTGAGATGTACACACACCTTGTGGTGTTTCATACCAAACAGAAGAATGAAAGTATCTTGGGAAAGAAGAGAGAGGTCCAGACTGGAATAAAAAGAGCATTCTGTCACTGGGAAAACTGGCTTTTCAACAGCTTGTGAAGGGAAATATAATGTTCTATGAAGAAGACCTGAAAGAGTCTGGCATTGATGTCAATGAAGCCTCAGTCTGTACTCAGATTGTGCACACAGATCTTTAAAGAGGAATGTGGGCTGTACCAGGACAAGGTGTACTGCTTCGTGCATCTGAGCATTCAGGAGTTTCTGGCTGCTGTATATGTGTTCCTTTCATTCAGCAACAACAATGAGAATCTAATGGCCGAACCTCAAACAACATCCAGCAACGATTGTCTACTGAAGACAGAAGTTACTGTCTACAAGAGTGCTGTGGATAAAGCTTTACAAAGTGAGGCGGAAACCTGGACCTTTTCCTCCGCTTCCTTCTGGGCCTCTCACTGGAGTCCAATCAGAAGCACTTACGAGGTCTACTGACAACGATAGGAAGCAGTTCACAGAGCCACGAAGAAACAGTCAAGTACATCAAGGAGAAGATCAGGGAGAATCCTCTCCAGAGAGGTGCATCAATCTGTTCCCTGTCTGAATGAACTGAATGACCATTCTCTAGTGGAGGAGATCCAAAGCTACCTGAGATCAGGAAGTCTCTCCAGTGATGAACTCTTACCTGCACAGTGGTCAGCTCTGGTGTTTGTGTTGCTGACTTCAGAAAAGGAGCTGGATGTGCTTGACCTGAAGAAATACTCCAGATCAGAGGAAGGTCTTCTGAGGCTGCTGCCAGTGGTCAAAGTCTCCAGAGCTGCTCTGTGAGTAAATACAAATGCATTTAAGTACTAATCATCAGGAAGAAATATTCACTTTATTCAGAAAAATATATTGAATCAATGCATTGGTGTTCACATTTTATAACAATACGGCAATACAATTTAGGAGAGGAAGGTAAATCTATATGTTGTTTGGTAGAATAAACCTAATGCATCTGTCATTGTCCTTCTACACTACTGGTGTTAAATGAACAGTGTGTTTGTGAAATCATGATGATCTCTTTGTCAGGCTGTCAGGCTGTGGAGTCACAGAGGAAGGCTGTGCTTCTCTGGTCTCAGCTCTGAAGTCAAACCCTCAAACCTGAGAGAGCTGGATCTGAGTAACAATGACCTGAAGGATTCAGGAGTGAAGCTGCTCTCTGCTGGACTGGGAATCCCCACTGTAAACTGGATACTCTGAGGTCAGTATTCCTGTAGTTGGTCAACAAGTGATAACTGTTCACTAGTTCCACATGTGTTTACCAGACACACATAATCCACACAATATGTGTTTGGACAGTGAAGCTTACAGATTTAAATTTGTCTCAATGCTCCAGCATTTAGGATTTGAGATATTATGTTTCATATTAGGCGGCAGTACAGAATGTCCCCTTTGTTTTTAAGTACTCTATAAAAATATGTTTTAGCTTTTAGAAAAGAAAGCACTTCATGGACCCTGGTTCTCCCATTTGAAGAAGTACTAAAAGTGTATTTTAAAGCATCAGAGGTGAAGGTCTGGTCAGTCTACTCAGATATTTGTACAATACATTTCTCTCTTCAAGCAATATTATGATCATTTCTAATAATAATACATTCATTCATTTAAGAATTGATATGGCAGGTTTCAGGACACTGATGTATCTGAATATGTTGAAAAATATATACTGCCACTATTTTCACTACCAAAGAATAGCAGTGTGGTTTTAATATGATTTTCATCTTTGCAGGCTGTCAGGCTGTCTAGTCACAGAGGAAGGCTGTGCTTCTCTGGTCTCAGCTCTGAAGGCAAATCCCTCACACCCAAGAGAGCTGGATCTGAGTAACAATGACCTGAAGGATTCAGGAGTGAAGCTGCTCTCTGCTGGACTGGGGAATCCCCACTGTGAGCTGGAGACTCTGGGTCCTGCCTTCCTGTAGCTGGTCAACAAGTGATAACTGTTCACCAGATCTAAGTCAGTGTTTACAGGCACAGTCCAAATCATCTGTGCCGAATTGCAGTTTACAGGTTTAAATTTGGTGCTATGCTCCAGCATTTTGGATTTGATCAAATGTTTCCACATTATACGACAGTGGTGAATGTCACCTTTTAATTTAGAGGGACATTAATCGGTGAGAGGTGGTCTTGTCACCTTTAATTGGAGGGATAATGTGAGAGGAGTTAGAATGTCACTCTTACCAGAGGTTAATGGTGAGAGGGTTGAATGTCACCTTAATTAGAGGTTAATGGTGAGGGTTAGAATGCCTTTTAATTAGAGGTTAATGGTGAGAGGTTAGAATGTCACCCCTTTGGAGAGAGGGTTGGAATGTCTACCTTAATTGAGGGAATGGTGAAGAATGCTCACCTTTAATAGGAGGTTAATGGTGAGAGGTTAGAATGTCACCTTTAATTAGAGGTTAATGGTGAGAGGTTAGTATGTCTTGTTGTAGCCTCTGTTATTGGTAATGGTGAGAGGTTAGAATGTCACCTTTAATTAGAGGTTAATGGTGACATTCTAACCTCTCTCATCCTGTAGCTCAAGCTGACATAACCTCTCACCATTGGCATTCTAACCCTCTCACCATTAACCTCCTATTAAAGGTGAGCATTCTTCACCATTAGCCTACAATTAAGGTAGACATTCTAACCTCTCTCGGTGACATTCTCACCTCTCACCGATAACTCCTAATTAAGGCATTCACAACCTCACCATTAACCTCTAATTAAGGTGACATTCAACTTACTCTCACCATTAACCTCTGGTAAGAGTGACATTCTAGCCTCTCTGCATTGTATACAATTAAAGGTGACAGTCACCACACAGTCTCACCGACCAACCTCTAATTAAAAGGTGACATTCACCACTGTTATGCATGGAACATTTGATCAAATCCAAAATGCTGGAGCATAGCAGAACCTGTAGGCTTCACTGGCACCATGTTTGGACTGTGCCTGTGCTGCTGGTCTGGTGAACAGTGCTGCTGGGTGACCAGCTACAGGGAGGCTGCTGACACTCAGGAGTCCAGTCCCGGCCTTCACTCCTGAATCAGCTCAGGTCATTGGTGTCAGCGAGACGGACAATCACGGCCTTCCTCTGTGTGGACGGCCTGACGGCCTGCAGGTGAGTCGCGGCGAAACTGCACTGCCTAACGGTAGTGAGTAGTGACGACGTATATTTTTCAGCATATTCAGATGCATCAGTGTCCTGAAAACTGCCATATCTATTCATAAATGAATGAATGTATTATTATTAGAAATGATCATAATGACTGCTGAAGAAGAGTTATTGCAATATCTGGTGACTGACCAGGCACCTTCACCCTGATCTTTAAAACCACTTTGTGCTTCAAATGGAGAACAGGCCATGAGAAGATGCTTCTTTTCACAAAAACAAAACATATTTTGAGTACCTTAAAAACAGGGGCATTCTGCTGCATAATAATATGAGCATAACTATCTCAAATCTAAATGCTGAACATTGCCAAATCTGTAAGCTTCACTGTCTCAAGCAGTTATGATGCAATTAGTACATGTGGGGCTAGTGAACAGTTATCGCCTGTTGACAACTACGAGCTGCTGACCTCAGGCTACTCCGGGCCCGGGATTCAGTCCCGGCAGAGCAGCTTCACTCACAGTCCTTCATCGTGTTACTCGGATCCAGCCTCTCCAGCTGAGGGTTTGACTTTCAGGCTGAGATGGCTACAGCCTTCCTCTGCCCTCCACAGCTGACAGTAGAGATCATCATGTTCCACAAACACACTGTTTACCAGTAGTGTGAAGGACTTGTGACAGGTACGACAGGTTTATTCTACCAGGCAACAGATCTCCCCTAAGTATGATGACATAAAAATGTGGTCCCAATGCGATTCAATATATTTTACTGAATAAGTGAATATTTCTTCCTGATGATGTGCAATGCATTTGTAATTTACTCACAGAGCAGCAGAACACTGGCAGCAGCCTCCTTTCACTGATCTGGTATTTCTTCAGGTCAGCATCCGGCTCACTGAGAGTCGGCAACAAACACCAGAGCTGATTCACTGTGCAATAGGATCATCACCTGAAGACGCCTGATCTCAGGTAGCTGGATCTCCACTAGAAGGAAAAATGGTCATTCGGCATTCGAACAGTGGAAACGAAGACGATGCCTCTCGATTCTCCCGATGCCATGACTGACTGTTCTTAAAATTGACCGACTGCTTTCTATCGGATGATCGACAAAGTGCTGCGGTGGACTCCAGTGAAGGCAGAAAGGCGGAGAAGAACCGTCTCTGCTGCAAACATCCACAACTTGCTCTTGTAGACAACTCTTGTCTTCAGTGGACTGTCGTTGCTGAATGGTGTTGAATTCGTATCGTGCATTGTTGACCCAGGAGGCACATGCCTGGCCAGCTCCTGAATGCTCAGATACGCGGCTGTCTGGCATTCTTTAGACTCTGTGTGCTGAGGGCTTCATTGACATCGATGCCGAACTCTCAGTTCTTCTGAAACATTATGACTCGAGCTGTTGATACCAGTTTCAGTGATCTTTCTTTTTGGTTTCCTCTTCTTTCTAGCCTTTCATTCTTCTGACTGATATGAAACCACGAAGATGTGATGTTTATCTCAGTCAGGGTGTGAATATGTTTCGGCGACGGGCTTCGAAATACTATTACGAAGAAATCAACAAGACAGGTAATGATGTTGTGAATCGCCCGATGTAACGACCAGTGTTCTGCTGCGATATATCGCTGATCTCACTGCGAAATCCTTTCTGTGGATCGTGCCACCAAATACCTCTGTCACCTGTCAGCACTCGGGAAGGTTGAGTGACAATTATCCGGGAGGAGGCGGGGGTAATTTCCCGCGTGAACTGTCAGGTATCCGCGGTGACTTATTGACGTCTGGCAGATGTGACGTTCTGTGGAAGTCTAGGGGCAGTGACTAAATCGAACCATCAGATGAACGAAACGTTGTTCTTGCGTGGATAATTCTTGAGACAGTGATTGAGGATTCAAGTGTTTTCCCCTTTCTCGAATTCGGCTCCAAAAGGAGATAATGCAAACTGGACATCTGATTTGCTTTCAGCCGGGCAATGAACTTCTGCACAGCATTTTCCAATGCCAGCGACTCCCCTTTGTCAGCTTTGAGTTTAAGCTGATAACTGTCAGTGGGATTTGGTGTCTGCGTCTGTGTATTTCCTGGATGATAATCTGTCCTTCATGTTCGTATTGACCTGCTCCTGTTCCTTCTGTGATGCAAGCGAGATCTTATTGGTGTTGGGTTTGTTTAACTCAAATACACATTGAGCTCTTCTTTGGAGAACCAGGTGTTGAGTTCACGTGGCAAATGCAGCAGCTCATCTGGTAAGCCTTTACAAAATAAATGCTGTTTTATACAACAGGACTGTGTTACAAGATGACACATGCTTCTGTCTCTCTCTATCTCCTCTCAGCTCTGTCTCTCCTCTGCCTGACCTACTCTCTGCTCTCTCTCTCACTCTGTCTCTCTGCCTACTGCCTCGCCTGTCTCTCTCTCTCTCTACTCTCTCTACTCTGTTCTCCCTGTCTAAATTAATCAACTTGCATCCTGCTATTTTGTACTTGATGAGTGCTGATGTTGTGACAGAGCTTCTACAGCATATAATTGTGTTACACACAACTACTTAGCTTGTAGCAGATTTCAGCTTTAAAAGTTTGTTATAAAACAGCATTCGCGTGAGCGAGGCACGCTGCTACTTTTGCTCCAGTGTGTGTGTTCATTTCAGGGCAGTGTGATCTTCAGCCTATGCCCAACCATCTCTGCTATATCTGTCACCGCTATAAATCTGCTTCTGACTCTCAAGAAGCGCTGCGGAACTCTTGACATATTCGGCTCGTTGTTCACAAATCTCTTCAACCTTTTAACTGAAAATAAATAATGTAAATCATTTGAAACAGAAGAAGAAATCTTCTCATTAACACGTGTAGTGACAGATCGCTTTACCCAGGTAAGCAAAAACAATTGTACATAACAGGACACACTGTGACGTCTGACTCTGATGTCTTCCTGTTGTTCTGTGGACAAGCATGAGATTACGACTCTCGGCCAGGGAGAACACACACACACACACACACACACACACACATACACACACACTGCACACACACACACACACACACACACACACACACACACACACACACACACACACGAAGAGGAGGAGAAATGTGATGTTTGTTTAAAGACGTTTTGAGACCAATGGAAAATCGTGGCCTATGAATTTGAAAACGCGCAGAATAAATGAGGTATGGAAGAGAAGCGACGTTGCTCGCGACCTTGTTCCGTGATTCTTCAGGAAGATATCTCTCTCTGAAGTCATTGTCGGTGACCGGTCATATTCATGGACGCGCACGGCTGTTGAGGCTGTGCTGATTGAACTTCAACACAGCAAAACAAGCATCTCTCATCTCTGAAATAGATGAGTTACATAATAATGGTTTATTCCAAATAATATCCATTTTCAGAAAAGTATTAAATTAGAATGATGTATTTAAAGTATAAGAAGTGATAGATGTGTTTATTTACCAGCCCAATACATGGCATGTGATTGTTGTGTTTGCATATGTTTGTTTGAAATCTATCGCTATTCATTCAGAGTTCAAGCATCGTGTTTTGACACGAAAATGTTAGTGCCACCGCTTTCAGAAATAAAAGTACTGCTTCGTTTGCCAGTCATGTTACTGACTGGCTGAATTCGACTGTATGTAACATTATGGTGGTGTTTACATTGAACAAAGTAAGAAACTCAGAAGTACGGTTAATTCAATGGGAAGTATTGCGAAGATGACATAAACGAAACTGCGCAATGACCTTGAATGTTTATTATGGAAACTCTTCTTTAGCAAGCAGTGACACCCATCTAAATAAAATAGTTTTTCTATATATAATGTTGTTTACACATGTCAGTTTCGTTTGTTATGTTAGCATGATTTTTATGATTGTGGTAAAATATTAGAGAAATTTGGCATTTTCAATTCTGTGACAAACGCAACAGAATTACCCATTATTCAGTACTACTGCAGTTGCTAAATATTGTGAATGAATAATACCATGGTGAGAACTTTCAGAAGGTGGTAACCAGTTCTCTCCTGGCTACCTGCACTCCCCCTCGCAAGAGAGGGCTTCTGTGGGGAAGAAATGTTCCTTTCCATACTGCTAATGCAGAGGAGCACTGCATGTGGGCAGAGGGAGGATATGTTCTGTCGCTCTGCTTCAGCCAGAAACTTCTGTGAGAGTATTCAATGCAGATTTGCTAATGCAGAGAACTTTCTGCTGAATACCCTTTTCCATACTGTAATACAGAAGGGGCTCTGTTTGTCCTTTCCCTTGCTGCTAATGCAGAGGCTCTGTAGACGTGTCCTCCTTCCCATACTGCTAATGCAAGAGGAATATTTGTCGCTCTATGCAGAGCATATTCCATACTGTAATGAAGGACCTTCTGTGGGGAATATGTTCTGTCCTTTGTCTGCTAATGCAGAAGGAAGTTTCTGTGAGGAGCTATGTCTGTCCTTCCTACTGCTAATGCAGAGAGAAGAGCTGCTTCTGTGAAGAGCTGCTGTCTGTCCTTCCCGCCTGCCCCAGAGGACAACTGCAGGAGCTCCAGCTAGTCTCTGCCTGCTTACAATGCAGAGGCCTTCTGTGGGGGGCTGTTATCGCATGCAGAGAACTGCTGTGAGGGGAGCTGTTGACTCACTTTTCCCTTGTACCCAGACCAACTTTCTGTGGGGGGTATGTCCTGTCCTTTCCATACTGCTTGAGTGTCCTTCCCATACTGCTGTGCTGAAAGGGCATGAGGAATATGTCCTGACTCCTTCCATGCTGCAGACTCTGCTGGGGAGCTGTCCTTTCCATACTGCTCAATGCAGAGGACTTTCTGTGAGGGCTGTCCCTGCCTGCTAATGCAGAGGGGAACTCTGAGGCAGTGTCTACTGCTGTGGGAGACGAAGCAGGGAGCCTGTCTGTCCTTTTCCCGCTACTGCAGAGGGTATGTCTGTCCCTTTTCCTGCTTGTCTGAACTTCTCTGCGAGGCAGCTGTCTGTCACTGCAGAGAGCATTAATGTTCTGTCCTTTTGCTACTGTAATGCAGAGAGAACTAGAGCGCTGTCTGATACTTTTCACACTGCTAACAGAGAAGCTATTGAGCCTTGTTGTCCTTGCAATGAGGCTGTGAGGCCATATTCTGATAGCACTGCTAATGCAAGAGAATACTGAAATATGTTCTGTCCTTCCCTTTTTGGAAGCACTCTCTTGAAACATGTTCTGTCCTTTCTTACTGCTAATGTAGAGAACTTCTTACGTGGCTCAAATCATTTCAGCTACTGCTAATGCGGGAAGGACTGGGGCATGTTCTGTCCTTTCTTACTGTAATGTGTTCTTGAGGCTACGTCCTTTCCATACTGCTAATGCAGAGAACTCTGTGAGGGGAAACCATATTCCTGCTGAAATACTGAAGAGAACTCTCTTGAGAGCTATGTTCCTTTCCAGCTACTGCAATGGAGAACAGAATATGTTCTGTCCTTTACTGAGAGCTATTATTCCTTGCTGTAATACAGAGGACAGACTATCATTCCTTTCTACTATGCTGGGAGTTTTCCATACACTGCTGTCTGGAAGGTTTTGAGAATGTTATAATCGCTCTGTGTGCAGAGGAAGGTTTCTCTGTAGAGCTTCTGTCCTTTTCATACTCAAGGTCTCTTGAGAGATGTCCTTTCCGCTACTGCTAATGCAAGAGGATAGCATGTTCTGTCCTTTCCATACTGCTTAATGCAGAGGAAAGACTGAAAGCAACAGGTACGCAACGAAGAATTATAATTATGATTCATATTTTATCATCTGTTTAATAACAAATATTTCCCATACTTCATTACTGCCAGCATTACGTAAACCTGAACATTATAGCGATTATTTTTCTTATTATTCATTGTCAAGTGCGCCTGCGTCGAAGCGTCTTCGTCATTGCCCAACTATGGTTTGAGACAATTGCTGCAAATTTTAATCTTTATTTTCTATTCGGCATTATGTAATACTTCAGGTAGTTTGCTATCTTTGATTGAGAAGTTTCGCATCTATTTAGTGATTATTTGCCACAAGATTTTGTTGCTCTGCAAATGCAACACGGGAAGCTAATACAGATGTATAGCTAACTAAATGTGACCATTGAAAGTCATGTTTATATAATCGATTTACATCTTCTTTATGTGGTCATATTAATGCTTGTATTGCAACATATTGCTCACGTGCCTGCTTCTGTTGAACATTTAGAAATAGTGATGGTATAATCAAGACGTGGTGAGTGTGCAGCTGTTCTTGTTGACCTCCCTTAGATCTTCACTGTGCTGAACCGCAGATGCATCGGTTCAACCACATTAAATGACATTTGCAATAATATATTAAAAACCAACAAGCTAAATGACGATTAACAAAATATTCTGTATTCTCAACATAATATTAATGCTTTTTCTAAAAATCTGCAGGCTACCGTCTCTAGGTCAGGTGGGAACAGAGTTGGGAAGTTAGGGTGGGGACCAGGAACCAGGGATAGATTAGGGAGGACAAGTAGTGTTCAGGGACCAGAGATCAGAGGTGAAATTAGACTGAGGTTAGGGTTAGGCAAAAATGGAAGTAATAGAAAAGGGTTAGGGTTTCTGTGTGACATCTGCTGGTTTAAAGGGCTGTTAAATATTTGATTGAAGGTTTATGAGACAAGCAGTATGTATCTTGCTATCGACACGTCTGCTTTCCCTGTGTCCTCTACTGACTACCCTTTTTCTTCCGCGCCCCCTTTGGCTCCTCTCGGTAAGCAACGATCGTGAGCTGAACCTATCATTTGATTGCGGCTCGAGCCTGCATGGCGACCTGCGACAATTTCAGTAAATATCTGCCATCAGCCATTTAGAAACGGCAATTAGTCTTCTGCCTGTGCGAAGGGTTCGAAAATCTGTTTGCTGAACCTGCCTTTTCTGGTAACACATGACCATGACAAAAAAAAATGTTCAGCGTTAACTTTGCGTGTGCAACAATAGTCTGCGTCATTCAATGCGCGACTAAACTAGCCATGCGCTAGGGTGGCTAGCAGTGTTCTGCCCAGCATAAGTGCAGCGATATAGCCATCGCTAGAACGCTAATAGGTCACCACAATAATGTACAGGCAGTGACAAATAACCTCGCCTAGGATTTATGGTCACCACAGTAGTAGGCATGAGTCGCCCACTAGCAGCCATCGTAGGCTGTGGGTCCTGCCCAGGCAAGTGGCAGATTCCTTGCTATAACCATCGCTAGAGACTGTGGGTCTGCAATGTGTACCCAGGCAGAGTGTTTGTAAATAGCCATCGCTAGGGTGTGAGGTCACCTGTGTGCCCAGGCATGGGGTGTGGGTGCCCGCTGTAGCCGTAAAGCTAGACGTGGGTCGCCGCAATGTGTGCCCAGTTGTACTAAATGGCCATCGTAGGACGAGGTCTGCAGCATGGTGCCAGGCCAGGTGTGAGACTCAAATAACCATCGCTAGAACTATGGAGTGTATTACTGAGCATATAGATAGCCATAAATAGGGCAACTGTGGGTCTGCAGCCGTGTACCCAGGCATGGGCGACTAAATAGCCATCGATAGGGCTTTGAGTCGCAAGCGTACTGCATAAATGGCATTCTGCTATGCTGCAAATAGTCTACAACGTGGCTGCCCAGAGCATGGATGTGGCTTTATAAATAACCATCGCTAGGACTGGTCACCACAACGTGTTGGCATGAAGTGTAGCGACAAACAGCCATCGCTAGGCACAATAGTCTGCAGCTGCCCAGGCATAGAGTGTGGGTGCCCACTAAATAGCCATCATGGGCTGTGGGTCACCACAGCGTACCCAGGCGCAGAGTGGCGACTCGTAGCCATCGCTGACTGTGGGTGCCACCTTGAGCATGTGTGCCCCGCTAAACAGCTATCGCTAGGTGTGGTGTGCCAGGCATAGGTGGCAACGACAAGCCAGCCGTCGCTAGGGCAATGGTCACCACAGCGTGCCAGGCTATGAAATGGCTGGCGACTAGTAATACTGAGACGTGGTCACCACAGCATTGAGCAGCTAAACTGGCCATCGTAGGACGTGGTCGCCTGGCGTGCCCAGGCATAGTGCTACTAGGTAGCCATGTGCAGACGTGGTCTATGTACTCAGGCATAAATGTGAGACAAGCAGCCGTAAAGCTAGGTTGTGAGGTCTGCGCGTGCCAGGCACAAATGGCTACTAATAACCGTAAGCTAGGACGTGGTCACCGCAGGCATGGCGACAAATGGCAATAAAGCTAGGGCTGTGGAGTCGCCACAGATGTACCAGTGGCGACTAAACAACCATCAGCCTAGGATGAGTCACCAACTTGCCAGGCACGCATCAAATGTAGCGACTAAATAGCCATGCGCTAGGGTGTGGTGTCTGCCACAGTGTCTACAGGCATGGAAAGTATTGGCGACTAAGTAGCCATCAAACTAGAATAGCAGCGTGTACTTGGCATGGGAAGTGGGTGCCCGCTGAAATAGCCTGGGACGTGAGTGCCTGGCATGGAAGTGGCGGGCTAAGCAAGCCAGAACTGGTCGCAACGTGTACCCTGTGGCGACTAGTAACTGTCGCCCTGGAACTGTGGGTCGCAGAATAATGCAAATCAATAGCGACTAAGCTAACCATCGCTAAGACTGTGGTCACCTGGCAGGCTCAGGTGCCCGCAGCCATCGCTAATGGGTACAATGTGCCCAGGCATGGGCGTAGTTGCCCACTGACTGGATGGTCACCACAATGTGTACCCAGGCCATATAGAAGCAGGTGCTGCTAGCCGTAGGGTCACCGCAATCGCGCAAGCCAGGTGCCCGCTGTAGCCATGCGTAGGACTGTCGGGTCAGCTGTGTGCCCGAATGGCCGTAAGAACGTGAGGTCACCACAGCGTGCCCAGCGTAATGGCGACAAGCAATGGCTGGGACGTGAGGTCGCCTGGCGATGCCCAGGCAGCATCAGCCATCGGACGTGAGTCACCAGCGCGACTATGGCATGCTAAGTTGTGAGTGCCACAGCGATAATACTGTATGCAGCGAAAATAGCCATCGCTGTAGTGGCTGCCAGGCATGATGGCGATGCTATGGCCATCGCTAGGTGCTATTAGTGCAGTCCAGGCGTGGCGACCAAGCCATCGTAAATAGTCACCACAACGTCTGAGGCATAAATGTAATAGCCATCAGCTGCGACAATGGTCTACAGCGTGTACTTGAGGCCAGGGCTGCGACTAGAGAAACTCATGCATCGCTAGAAGTGAGTAACCAGGTGCCTAACCGTAAAGACTGTGGTCGCAGCCTTGCCAGGCATGTGGCGACTAAGTAGCCATCGCCAGGGCGGTCACCACAACGTCTGCTTAGGCATAAGTGTAGGTATACTAAACTAATATCAGCTAAACGTGGTCACCACAATATTTTTGGCGACTAAGTAGCCATCACTAGAACTGTGGTCACCCTTTAAGCAATAATAAGCCCCACAGGACGGTCACCACAGCATTTGTACCCAGGCATAGAGTAACAGCGACTAGCTGTATGCAAGCCTGCCACATGCCATGATGGCTACCCAAATAGCCATGCGCCCCCTGAACGTGGTCGCCAGCGTGTACCTGCTATTGGCGACTAATAGCCATCGCTAAGTTGTGGGTCTGAGCATAGGTGTGGCGACTGAAATAACCGTAAGCTAAGTCTAACGTGCCCGCTAAACCATGCATTGGAACGATAGTGCGATGTACTGAAGCTAGAGAGAGATGTATGCACAAATCGCTAGAACTGTAGTCACCACAGTGCCCGGGGCATGGGGAATAATGGCATTCAAATAACCATCAGCTGGACATGGGTCTGCAATATTGCCCAGGCATGAAATGGCGGAATTAGCCCACTAAGTAACCATCGCTTCAGAGACGTGGGTCTACACCAACGTGTGCGGGTGTGGCGACTAAGTAGCCCATCGCCAGGACTGTGGGTCGCCTGTGTGCCCAGGCAGTGGTGCCCACTGGGACTGTGTGTCACCCTGGCTCACCCAGGCGCAGAAGTAACAAATAACCATGTCGCTATGGGTGCTGCAACGTGTGCACAAACAAATGTCAGCGACTAAATAGCCATCGCTAGGATAATGGTCACCTGTAATGTACTTGAAACAAATAACTGTAAACTAACCATCGCTAGAACAATAGTCTGATAATACTTGACATAAATGTAGCTACTAAACAGCATAAGACAATAGTCTATGTACAAATGAAATGTGTGACTAAATAACCATGCGCTAGGGCACGTGGTCTACAACGTGTGTAAGTAGCATTTAAGCAGCAATAAGCTGGTCACCACAACGTGTACCCAGGCACAGAGCTCAGCCAGGTGCCCTTAAACTGGCCATGCACCAAGATGGTCACCACAACGTGTGCCAGGCATCAACCATCGCTGGGATGTGGAATACCTGGCGTGTGCCAGGCATGGGGGTGGCCAGGTGCCCGCTATGGCCGTATTTGCAGGATGGTGCAATTACCCCAGGCAGCAAATGTATGCTGGCGGCGCTGGGCCGCAATATGTTGGCCAAGGTTTTACAGGCAGGTGTCGTGACTCTGGCGTGTGACGAAGTGACGAAACGTTCAGAAGTGGTGCCAGCTAGAATGTAAATGCCTGTAAGGACGCTTTAGTGACCTAAGTTATAGGTACGTTATGAACTGGGCTCAAGCGACATATTAACTAGTTTGTATCGAAAAAAGGTGTTGTTAAAAAAATGTCATGTGTCAGGCTGGCGCTTAAAAACTGCATTGACATTCAGCCTGAAATTCTTGGCCACAGCATTCAAGCGAGACCATGAGGCTGGGGCATGGGGTGCGTGCTTGAATTTGTGAAAGCTAGAACTGTGAGACATGTTGGCATCAACAACGCAATGAAAACTATAGAACAATGAACTGTGTTGGCATCAGCTACAGCCTTCAAGCGAGACGTAGCTGGGAACTGTGAAATTGGCATCAGCTACAGCGATAGCAGACACAACTAACTAGAACTGTGAGATTAATCAACCACGGCGCATTCAACGGGTAATGGGCGGGAGCTGTGTTGGCATCAACCACAGCAGCGGGCCGCAATGGCGTGTTGGCATCTGGCTCAGCATTCAAGCAGTACAATAGCTGGGTTTGTGAGACTGTGTTGGCATCAGCCACGGCAGTGGCAATTTACAGCTGTAAGACTGTGAGACGCTGATCGGCTCTGGCGCATTCAACGAGACCTGTGAGGCGTAGTGTGCTGTTGGCATCAACCAGCGCAGACCTGTGAAACTAACTGGGACTATTGAGACTGTGTTGGCATCAGCCACGGCTCAAGCGGGCCGCAATGAGCTGTAGGACATTGAGGAACTGTGTTGGCATCAGCCGCAGCATTCAAGCGAGGCGCGTGGCGGGGCTGTGAAGGCTGTGGGCCCGGCAGGGTGGCATCAATGCAGCCTGGCAGTCACGTGGCTGGCTGGAACTGTGAGTATGTTGGCATCACCACATTCATTACATTCATTATAACAGCGGTTTGTTGTCTGTGCAACGTTGTAACCCAGCCTTCCACCATGGCGTATCTTTGCTGTCATGGTGGTGCGTCTGATCATAAGCGACTATGCGCGGTGCCACACTGCCTACCTTCTTGGCAGCCACGCAGATCCGTACGATGGCAGCACAGCTCAGCTGTCGACAGTGGCAGTGTTGGCTGGCACATAGTTGTCTTTGGCAGCCTCTTGTACCAAGATGGCTGTGACAGTTTAGGGTGTGTGGCTATGTGGGTCATAACATAGGAGACTCTTGGCAACCAGCAGCCAGTATCTCACATTCGAAGCATCATCGTTCTTCAAATTTTATTTTCGACTCGACCTGACTCACAGCGACCCATTTTGTTTGATAAACTGTACATGGCATTGGCACTATAACTATATCAGACTGGTGTGTGGTCTGGCGTTTCCTGATTGTAGCCAGCGGCTCCGTTCTTGCATAGCGATAACGTGTCAACACTGCTGTAACCAGCCTTGAACGCACAGTAAGCTGTCACTCAGCGGAGCGACGATTGGTGTGGTGATGTAGCGGCCCATGCCGGCAGCTAAGTGCCGGCCTCTGCAGCAACTACTTCAGCGTATATGTCGTTGTCGTGCAGTCGGCAAGGTAACGCTGCGGCCAGCGCTCTGTTTTTGCTGGGTGACGTCTTGGTCCCGTCGTTCAATGCTCGCTTTGCGTAGGCGACGGCACTGGCAGGCCGGCTGTGATCTGTCATCTGATCTCTCTCTCTGCACAGCTGAAAAACTCCACACCACGGCGCGACCACTGATTTTAGCTGCATCTACAGTGCCCGGTAGCACAGGAGGCTGCCGATCTGCGACAGGCTTGGGTCGGCCTCTCCGCCCTCCCAGTCCTGACTCTTGGCGCAGCGAGCATGGATCTGCTGCCACTGCTCTCCACGTGTTCCTACTGCAACTCGTGCACCGAGATCTCTCCCAAAGTGTCATTCTCTTTCTCTGCCTGCCGTCTATCGCCTCGCTGGTATGCTGTCACGGCCCTTTCGAAAGCAGCATCCTTATCATTTATGGCCTCCGGAACCGATCAGCTGAAGCGATATGACCAACAACGAAGGGCGGCTCACCTCTGCGGTTGCGGGCAACCTACCTTTGACTCATTCTCTCTGCTAACTCCCGCTCCTCTTTGACTTCACCCTCTGGAAGCGGAAATGCGCTTCGACTCATCTTGCGATGCTGTTTAGTTACCTTCCGGCCTACACTGTCCTTTCACAGCTCACTCCCACTGCCCTGCTCGGTAATCAGCGCGTGCAACATGTCTGGCTTCCGCCTCTGTCGTCTCTTCCTCTGCTCAAACTGCTCCAACCTATCTCCTGATTCCTCCTCCTCTCACCTATATCCTCAGCGTCTCAGGCGGGCTCCCGCGGCGGCCGCCTCTGGGACCTGACTCCTCACGATTTCCTCTTCTCTCTCTGCTGCTAAAGCCCTTTCTACCACTCTAAATTCCAAAGCATCTGCCTCTAACCCTAGGAAGCTCTTTGCAGCCTTCTCCTCCCTCCTGAATCCTCCTCCCCCTCCCCCTCCTCCCTCTCTGCAGATGACTTCGTCAGCCATTTTGAAAAGAAGGTCGACGACATCCGATCCTCGTTTGCTAAGTCAAGCGACACGCTGGTTCTGCTCACACTGCCCTACCCTGTGCTCTGACCTCTTTCTCCCCTCTCTCTCAGATGAAATCTCGCGTCTTGTGACGGCCGGCCGTAACAACCTGCCCGCTTGACCCTATCCCCTCCTCTCTTCTCCAGACCATTTCCGGAGACCTTCTCCCTTACCTCACCTCGCTCATCAACTCATCCCTGACCGCTCAGCTACGTCCTTCCGTCTTCAAGAGAGCGAGAGTTTGCACCCCCTTCTGAAAAAAACCTACGCTCGAATCCCTCCGATGTCAACAACTACAGACCAGTATCCCTTCTTTCTTTTCTCTCCAAAACTCTTGGGCGTGCCGTCATGGCCAGCTCTCCCGCCTATCTCTCTCAGAATGACCTTCTTGATCCAAATCAGTCAGGTTTCAAGACTAGTCATTCAACTGAGACTTGCTTTCTCTGTATCACGAGGGCTCCTGCACTGCTAAAGCTAACTCTCTCTCCTCTCTCATCCTTCTAGACCTATCGGCTGCCTTCAGTACTGTGAACCATCAGATCGCCTCCGCACTCTCGGTTAGGCGTACTGGATCTGACGGGTAAAATGCCGAGTGTGGCGACAGAATCGATCTTTACCGTCTTCTCACCGCTGGTCCCCCGAGGCTTCTGTTCTAGGCCGCACTCTGACCTGGGTCGCGGCTCTGTCATAACTCACATGATCTCTCCCTATCGTGCTATGCAGGCGACACACCGCTTTCACGATGACAGGTAATGACCACCCTCTCTGTGTCTGTTTATATCGTGAATAAACGGTCTTTCACCTCAAGCTGAATTTTCCGACATTCTTTCTTTCGAGACTGCCCGTTCCATGTTTTCAGCCATCCTGGTGACAACTTTCCATTACAATCCTCCTCCCAGCCAGAAATGCTGGCGTGATCTGGACCTTTGTGGGTGCTCAACAACATCAGAGCTGATGGCCGTTCTGCAGGCTCTCCCAACATCACGGGCTCTGACCCTGCTCACGGCACAATCATCTCCCGTCATACTGCAACTCGCTGTTGGCTGAGCCTGCCTGTGCCCGCTACAACTCATCCCAGAACGCCACGCTCCATCTGTGTTAGCACCTTCCCAAGATCCGTCACCTGCAACTTCAACAGGCATCGCTACAACGCTGCGAGCTGGCGGCACTATTACCTCGGAAGCGATCAGGCCTACGCAAATGGGTGGCAGCACTGCGTTCATCCACTCTGGCCTGCTCGCCTCCTACCACTAGGGAGGAAGTACAGTCCCGCCGCCCAGTCAAAACTGGCACCCGCGGCTCTGGCCCCCAATGGTGGACCAAACTCCTCACGACGCCAGGACAGCGGAGTCAATCACCACCTTCCGGAGACACCTGAAACCCCACCCTTTAAGGAATACCTAGGATAGATAAAGTAATCCCTCTCACCCCCTCCCTGAAAAGATTTAGATGCACTACCCGTTCCACTGGGAGGTCACAGAATGCACTGGATCTGTAAGTCGCCTCTGGGATAAGAGCCGCTCAAATGACTTAAATGTAAATGTAAATTCAAACGAGGCCACAATGAAAACTAATAGGACTGTGGGGACTGTGCTGGCATCAACCACAGCATTCAAACGAGGCCACAAATGAAAACTAATAGGACTGTGGGGACTGTGTTGGCATCAACCACAGCATTCAAACGAGGCCACAATAAAAACTAATAGGACTGTGGGGACTGTGTTGGCATCAACATTTGTGGTGTGAATTTCGTTTCTACGCCCATGGTAATGGGCCCAATAGTATTGGAGAAAAGTTGGAAAAAAACTGGCCCTTCTGACGCTGTTTTTCGCATGGTAATGGCCCGATAGTATTGGAGAAAAGTTGAAAAAACTGGCCCCTCTGACGCTGTACGCAAAATTGTGAAGTGTCATGACGACGTACAGCATAATCAAATCAAACTTTATTTGTCACATGCGCCGTAATGCAACAACTGTAGACCTTACTGTGAAATGCTTATTTACAAGCCTCAACCAACAGTGCAGTTCAAGAAGTGTTAAGAAAATATTTACCAAATAAACTGAAGAAAAACATTTAAAAAAAGTAACAATAACGAGGCTATATACAGGGGATACCAGTCAGTGTGAGGGGGCACACATTAGAGGTAATTAGTACAGGTAGGGGTGAAGTGACTATGCATAGATAATAAACAGAGAGCAATAGCGAGGTAGGGGTGAAGTGACTATGCATAGATACTAAACAGAGAGTAGCAGCAGGGTACAAAACAAATGTGGGGTCAATGTAATAGTCCGGGTGGCATTTGATGAATTGTTCAGCAGTCTTACTGCTTGGGGGTAGAAGCTGCTAGGGAGCCCTTGACCTAGACTTGGCGCCTCTCCGGTACTGCTTTACGGCGGTAGCAGAGAAAACAGTCTATGACTAGGGTGACTGGAGTCTGGACACTTATGGGCTTTCCTCTGACACCACCTATTATATAGGTCCTGGATTGCAGGAAGTTTGGCTTGGCAGGGGATGTACTGGGCCGTACGCACTACCCTCTGTAGCGCCTTGCACGTCAGATGCGAGCAGTTGCCATACCAGGCAGTGATGCAAACCGGTCAGATGCTGCTCGACAGTGCAGCTGCAGAACTGTTGAGGTTCTGGGGACCCATGACAAATATTTTTAGTCTCCTGAGGGGGAAAAGGTTTTGTTGTGCCCTCTTCACAACTGTCTTGTGATGTTTGGACCATGTTAGTTTGTTGATGATGTGGACACCAAGGAACTTGAAACTCTCGACTAGCTCCACTACAGACCTCTTGATGTTAATGGGGGTTCGTTCCTGTAGTCCACCCATCAGCTCCCTTGTCTTGCTCACATTGAGAGGTTGCTGCCCTGGCACCACACTGCCAGTTGTCTGACCTCCCCTATAGGCTGTCTCAATGTTGTCGGTGATCAGGCCTACCACTGTTGTGTCTTCATCAAACTTGATGGTGTTGAGTCGTGGTTTGGCCAATGCAGTTGTGGATGAACAGGGAGTACAGGAGGGGACTAAGTACACTCCCTGAGGGGCCCCAGTGTTGAGGATCAGCGTGGCAGACGTGTTGTTGCTGTACCCTTAGCACCTGGGGGCGCCCATCAGGAAGTTCAGGATCCAGTTGCAGAGGAAGGTGTCCACACCTTAGTGATGAGTCGAGGGTACTATAGTGTTGAACGCTGAGCTGTAGTCCATGAATAGCATTCTCACATAGGTAAATTCATTTTGTCCAGGTGGGAAAGGGCAGTGTGGGAGCGTGATTGAGATTGTGTAATCTTTGGATCTGTTGGGGCGGTATGCGATTTGGAGTGGTTCTAGGGTATCCAGGAAGATGCTGTTGATGTGAGCGATGACCAGCCTTTCAAAGCACTTCATGGGTACCGACGTAGCCATTCAGGCAGGTTACCTTCGCTCCTTGGACACAGGGATTATGGTGGTCTGCTTGTTCATGTAGGTATTACAGACTGAGTCAGGAGAGGTTGAAAATGTCAGCGAAGACATTGCGGGGGGCTATGCCAGCTGGAGTACACGCCCTGGTAATTAATCTGGCCTGCGGCTTGTGAATGTTGACCTGTTTCAAGGTCTTGCTCACATGGTCTTATCACACAGTCATCCAGAACAGCTGGTCCTCTCGTGCATGCTTCTGTGTTGCTTGCCTCGAAGCGAGGATAAAAGGCATTTGGTAGGCTTGTGTAACTGCAGCTGCGCCGGGTTTCCTGTAGTCTGTATTAGTTTTCAACCCTTGCCACATCCGACGAGCGTCAGAGCAGGTGTAGCAGGATTCAATCTTAATCCTGTATTGACACTTTGTTTGTTTGATGATTATCTGAGGGCATAGCGAGATTTCTAATGCCGCTCCTGAAAGCGGCAGCTCTAGCCTTTAGTTTGATGCGGATGTTGCCTGTAATCCTTTGCTTCTGGTTGGGATGTGTATGTATGGTCACTGTGGGGACAACGTTGTCAATGCTCTTATTGATGAAGCCAATGACTGAGGTGGTGTATTCCTCAATGCCATTGGATGAATCCCATAACATATTCCAGTCTGTGCTAGCAAAACAGTCCTGTAGTGTAGCTTCCCGTCATCTGATCACTTCCGTATTGAGCGAGTCACTGGTACTTCCTGCTTTAGTTTTTGCTTGTAAGCAGGAATCAGGAGGACAGAATTATAGTCAAATTGGCCAAATGGAGGGCAGGGGAGAGCTTTGTATGCATCTCTGTGAGTGGAGTAAAGGTGGTCTAGAGTTTATTTTCCTCTAGTTGCACATGTGACAAGCTGATAAAAATTTGGTAAAACTAATTGAAGTTTGCCTGCATTAAAGTTCCCGGCCACTAGGAGCGCCGCTTCTAGCATTTTCTTGTTTGCTTATGGCCTTGTAGAGTTGGTTTTGTGCGGTCTTAGTGCCAACATCGGTCTATGGTGGTAAGTAGACAGCTACATATAATATAAATGAGAACTCTCTTGGTAGATAGTGTGGTCTACAGCTTATCATAAGGTACTCTACCAAAGGCGAGCAATACCTCGAGACTTCTTTAATATTAGACATCACACACCAGCTGTTATTGACAAAAAGACACACACCCCCACCCCTCGTCTTACCAGACGTAGCTTCTCTGATCTGCCGGTGCATTGAAAATCCCTCTAGCTCTGTATTATCTGTGTTGTCGTTCAGCCACGACTCGGTGAAACATAAGACACTACAGTTCTTTATGTCCCGTTTGTCGGATAATCGTAATAGGACATCCATTTTATTTTCCAATGATTGCATGTTAGCAAGTAAAATGGATGGCAGTGGGAGCTTACTCGCTTGCCTACGGATTCTCAGAAGGCAGCCCGATCTGGGTCCTCTTTTCCTCCGTCTCTTCTTCACGCAAATGACGGAGATCTGGGCCTGTTCCCGGGAAAGCAGTATATCCTTCTCATCGGATTCATTAAAGGAAAAAGCTTCTTGCAGTTCGTGGTGAGTAATGCACTTTGTACATCATGCTGTTCCGTACAATTGACCTTTTTTTTAGCCCCCCAAAAACCTAATACTTCCAGGTCAACTGTAATATGGATACCCTTGTAAAGCACACTTTCTCCTCTTTCCAGCCAAATCAATACTATCAAACCATTACCATGTCACTCAATGCTTGAATAGAAACGTTGTTTAACATCCCAGATTTTGATGCCAACACAGTCGCTACTGTCACACTAGTTTCCATTGCAGCCTCGTTTGAATTTGCGGTTACACAAATTTGTACAGAATGGGGTTAGTCAACAGTAGCTTACCTAGCTGTACCGACTAACTTGACTAGCTAGCAGGTTGTTCGTCTGTCACTCGACTCGAGGATGATGACATATCCGGTGAACCACAAAATGAAACAAGGATAGCGAGTGAAAAGGATCTGGCTACTCATACTGTCCCTGACCGTAAAGAAAAAAGCAAATTGAACAATAAACTTTGGTGTCTCAACACTGTAACGAACTCCGTTATTCCCCTATTGCCTAATAATTATATTAGGCAATAAATAAGAGTAGGAAAAATGATTGTGTCATGCAAAAATTATATAGATGTGTGTGTGTGTATGCTGGCAAATATGTGTGTGTGTGTGTGTGTGTGTCTGTGTGTGTGTGTGTGTGTGTGTGTGTGTGTGTGTGTGTGTGTGTGTGTGTGTGTGTGTGTGTGTGTGTGTGTGTGTGTGTATGCTGGCAAAGATTTTGTTGTTGTTGATATAAGGTTTTAGAAATAAACTCTATATAAGTTCTTAAGTAATATTATCATCTCACCTCTTAGCTTTGGTGTCGTGTTCTCCAGAGAGTCTCATTTTAGAGACAGGGACCCCCTCTCTTTCTCTCCAGAGAGTCTCATTTTAGAGACAGGGACCCCCTCCTCTTTCTCCCCAGAGAGACTCATTTTAGAGACAGGGACCCCCTCTTCTTTCTCTCCAGAGAGTCTTTTTAGAGACAGGGACCCCCTCCTCTTTCTCTCCAGAGAGTCTGATTTTAGAGACAGGGACCCCTCCTCTTTCTCTCCAGAGAGTCTCATTTTAGAGACAGGGACCCCCTCCTCTTTCTCTCCAGAGAGTCTCATTTTAGAGACAGGGACCCCTCCTCTTTCTCCCCAGAGAGTCTGATTTTAGAGACAGGGACCCCCTCCTTTTCTCTCCAGAGAGTCTGATTTTAGAGACAGGGACCCCTCCTCTTTCTCCCCAGAGAGTCTGATTTTAGAGACAGGGACCCCTCCTAACAGACTCTCCAGAGAGTCTGATTTAGAGACAGGGACCCCCTCCTCTTTCTCCCCAGAGAGTCTGATTTTAGAGACAGGGACCCCTCCTCTTTCTCTCCAGAGAGTCTGATTTTAGAGACAGGGACCCCTCCTCTTTCTCTCCAGAGAGTCTGATTTTAGAGACAGGGACCCCTCCTTTTCTCTCCAGAGAGTCTATTTTAGAGACAGGGACCCCTCTTTCTTTCTCAGAGAGTCAGAGACAGGGACCCCTCCTCTTTCTCTCCAGAGAGTCTCATTTTAGAGACAGGGACCCCTCCTCTTTCTCTCCAGAGAGTCTCATTTTAGAGACAGGGACCCCTCCTCTTTCTCCAGAGAGTCTCATTTTAGAGACAGGGACCCCCTCCTCTTTCTCCCCAGAGAGACTCATTTTAGAGACAGGGCCCCCTCCTTTTACTCCCCAGAGAAACTGACCCCTAAACAGAGATCCAACATGTTGGTTGTGTGTGACAAATAATTATTGAAGTTAAATTATTCTCTTTTATTCATTATCTCTCAGAAATAAAACATTTGCTAACAGACACATCCAAACAGTCAGGTGATTTAATGCATCACATGAACATGTAGTGGTGACTGATATGTTTCACCTCTTCTCCATGTAGAGAAACTATTGATAATAATATCTCACTTTCTCTTTTAATCATTTCACTCATTCTAGTGTGTTGCTTTGTTCAACAGGTATGCTATTATTATACTATTACTACATTTAATTCACAATAACAATGTTAAGAGAAGTATGTTCAGTGGTTTAATACCAAATTACACAAGAAGCAGGAGCTCACTGTAATTATGAAAACAACAAACGTTCTGATATTCTGTCAGATGATTTAGAACTATGAGACATTAACATTTTTACAAATGGTAAAATAACCAGATATACGAATCCTATAATACGATATACGAACAATATGTTTTTCAATTTTATCGTCAACACCCAGTTAGCGCCATTTTGTACGATTGAACTGTCACGTAGCTGTCGCAGGTGAAATGGACTGTTAGGTCTGATTGTTTTAATTTCATTCACTAGTAAAATAACAACATACACTTAATGTCTCTACACACTTCACAATAAACCCTGGGAAGAGTCTTACCTTCTAGCCTGAATTCACAACCAGAACTCAAGTCATTGAGATATTATCCGTTCTGCTGAGAGAGAACCTTCCTGATGACAAGTGTCTCTGTATGTTCTATGTACAGTTGAACTTTGGATGCAATAATATCTGGTCAAAGTCTAGTGACACATAATATATCATAAACATAACAATAGTTTAACCTTTGGCCAGTAAAGGCCATGGCATATTATAACATGTAGAATCATTATGATGATCCAGGTTCATACTATAACATGTAGAATCATTATGATGATCCAGGTTCATACTATAACATGTAGAATCATTATGATGATCCAGGTTCATACTATAACATGTAGAATCATTATGATAATCCAGGTTCATACTATAACATGTAGAATCATTATGATGATCCAGGTTCATACTATAACATGTAGAATCATTATGATAATCCAGGTTCATATTATAACATGTAGAATCATTATGATGATCCAGGTTCATACTATAACATGTAGAATCATTATGATGATCCAGGTTCATACTATAACATGTAGAATCATTATGATGATCCAGGTTCATACTATAACATGTAGAATCATTATGATGATCCAGGTTCATACTATAACATGTAGAATCATTATGATGATCCAGGTTCATACTATAACATGTAGAATCATTATGATGATCCAGGTTCATACTATAACATGTAGAATCATTATGATGATCCAGGTTCATACTATAACATGTAGAATCATTATGATGGATCCCGTTTCAACATATCTCTAATTTTGAAGTATACAATTGGGTCCCAAATTATTGACACCCTTGATAAAGAGTAGCAAAAATGACTGTATGAAATAAATGATTCAAATGTTTTTCTTTTTTTTTTATTGCATGCTGAAACAAAATGGGAAAATTAAATGATTTTAAACTAATACAATTGCTCAGAGAAAGAGATTTTTTTTAAAGAAAGTAGTAATTATTTTCTCAAAAAGGTAGGGGTCAATAATTACTGCCCTTCAATACCTCACCTTTCCCTCCCAGTTATTTAACTAGGCAAGTCAGTTTAGAACAAATTCTTATTTTTAACGACGGCCTCGGAACAGTGCCTTAACTGCCTTGTTCAGGGGCAGAACGACAGCTCAGGGATTCGATCTTGCAACCTTTCGGTTACAGGCCCAACGCTCTAACCACTAGACTACCTGTCGCCCTGGTTAGAGTGTAGGAGCGACTAACCACTGGAGGCTACCTGGGCCGGCCCTACACTCTAACCACTAGGCTACCTGCCGCCCTACACTCTAACCACTAGGCTACCTGCCGCCCCTACACTCTAACCACTAGGCTACCTGCCGCCCCTACACTCTAACCACTAGGCTGCCTGCCGCCCCTACACTCTATCCACTAGGCTACCTGCCGCCCCTACACTCTAACCACTAGGCTGCCTGCCGCCCCTACACTCTATCCACTAGGCTGCCTGCCGCCCCTACACTCTAACCACTAGGCTACCTGCCGCCCCTACACTCTAACCACTAGGCTACCTGCCGCCCCTACACTCTAACCACTAGGCTACCTACCCCCCCTACACTCTAACCACTAGGCTACCTGCCGCCCCTACACTCTAACCACTAGGCTACCTGCCGCCCCTACACTCTAACCACTAGGCTACCTGCCGCCCCTACACTCTAACCACTAGGCTACCTGCCGCCCCTACACTCTAACCACTAGACTACCTGCCGCCCTACACTCTAACCACTAGACTACCTGCCGCCCCTACACTCTAACCACTAGGCTACCTGCCGCCCCTACACTCTAACCACTAGACTACCTGCCGCCCCTACACTCTAACCACTAGACTACCTGCCGCCCCTACACTCTAACCACTAGACTACCTGCCGCCCCTACACTCTAACCACTAGGCTACCTGCCGCCCTACACTCTAACCACTAGGCTACCTGCCGCCCCTACACTCTAACCACTAGGCTACCTGCCGCCCCTACACTCTAACCACTAGGCTACCTGCCGCCCCTACACTCTAACCACTAGGCTACCTGCCGCCCTACACTCTAACCACTAGGCTACCTGCCGCCCCTACACTCTAACCACTAGACTACCTGCCGCCCCTACACTCTAACCACTAGGCTACCTGCCGCCCCTACACTCTAACCACTAGGCTACCTGCCGCCCCTACACTCTAACCACTAGACTACCTGCCGCCCCTACACTCTAACCACTAGACTACCTGCCGCCCCTACACTCTAACCACTAGACTACCTGCCGCCCCTACACTCTAACCACTAGGCTACCTGCCGCCCCTACACTCTAACCACTAGGCTACCTGCCGCCCCTACACTCTAACCACTAGACTACCTGCCTCCACCTTGCATGGATAACAGCACTAAGACATTTTCTTAAATGTTTTCTGAGTCGGAGAACACATTGGGGTGATCTTCGACCATTCCTCCATACAGAATCCTCCCAGATGGCCAACTACAGGAAGGAACATACAGATAAACACACAATAATGAAACAAAGCTCCCTAACCACTGACCTGAGGCCCCTTGAATCTAACCATTTACACTACCTGGCCCTTCTAACTACTATCCCAACTTCAACTATCCTACCAACATCAAACATTAACTAACCACTAGGTAGGCCCTTACTCTAACCAGACTAACTTCAACGCCCTACATAACCACTAATCCCTGGCCCCTCACTTAACTACTATCCCCCCTACAACATCCTACCAACATCATACATAAATAATCCATTTTCTTAAATGGAGTAGAACACATTGGATCCTTCCTACCACTAGGCTCCTCCAACCAACTTCAACATCCTACCAACATCATACATAAATAATCCCTGGTAGGATCCTTACTACTATCACAACTTCAACATCCTACCAACATCATACATAAATAATCCCTGGTAGGATCCTTACTACTATCCCAACTTCAACATCCTACCAACATCATACATAAATAATCCCTGGTAGGATCCTTACTACTATCACAACTTCAACATCCTACCAACATCATACATAAATAATCCCTGGTAGGATCCTTACTACTATCCCAACTTCAACATCCTACCAACATCATACATAAATAATCCCTGGTAGGATCCTTACTACTATCACAACTTCAACATCCTACCAACATCATACATAAATAATCCCTGGTAGGATCCTTACTACTATCCCAACTTCAACATCCTACCAACATCATACATAAATAATCCCTGGTAGGATCCTTACTACTATCCCAACTTCAACATCCTACCAACATCATACATAAATAATCCCTGGTAGGATCCTTACTACTATCCCAACTTCAACATCCTACCAACATCATACATAAATAATCCCTGGTAGGATCCTTGCCTTGCAGCCTGAATTCAAAACCAGAACTTGTGAAACTTCCTTTGTGCTGAGAAAGAAACCTTGGGAAAGGTTTATTCACCTCACCAATGTCAAGTGACTTTGTGTCATTTTTGTTACTGATTGACTTAGGATACCATCACATCTGGTGAAGTCTAGTGTCATTGACCCCAAGGTAAGCATCATCAGAAAACCAGTTTAACCTATTTATGAGAAAATCCATGGGTTTACAATAAAACCGCTGTGTAGCTACCGCTTTCCTGCAGTCAGATGACCTAGTGGCCTCATGGGTGGAGTGTTAACATTTTTCATGATTAATAAACAGAATTTAATTTTTTTAATCAGAAAATACAATGTTTGGTTTTGTTATATTTCAATCTTCTGTGATGTATATAAAGTATAGTATTGGGATGTAAATCAAATTGGAATATATTAAACTCTATATCTGACAAGGTAAACATTTAAACCCATAACCATGTGTGTGATGTGTATACTTTTGTTTCAAAGTAGATGTGTTTAAGACTACCCAGAAACACTCTGTGTGGCCTGATTTAGCCCACTGCAGTACAAGGTTAATCATTAAAAACAATACGGTATGAACAACAAGCACTCGCCAGGACCAGTGACTCAAGTCTGAGGATCCATTCCAAATGGCACCTTATTCCCTTCATAGTGCACTACCTTTGACTAGGGCCCATAGGGCTGTGTGGTGCACTACCTTTGACTAGGGCCCATAGGGCTGTGTGGTGCATTAAGGGGAATAGGATGCCATCTGAGGAGGCAGACTGAATGTTATCCAGTCTTCTCTCAATTCAATTCAATTCAATTCAAGGGCTTTATTGGCATGGGAAACATGTGTTAACATTGCCAAAGCAAGTGAGGTAGACAACATACAAAGTGAATATATAAAGTGAAAAACAACAAAAATTAACAGTAAACATTACACATACAGAAGTTTCAAAACAGTAAAGACATTACAAATATTATTATATTTATACAATGTACAAATAGTTAAAGGACACAAGATAAAATGAATAAGCATAAATATGGGTTGTATTTACAATGGTGTTTGTTCTTCACTGGTTGCCCTTTTCTCGTGGCAACAGGTCACAAATATTGCTGCTGTGATGGCACACTGTGGAATTTCACCCAAAAGATATGGGAGTTTTTCAAAATTGGATTTGTTTTCAAATTCTTTGTGGATCTGTGTAATCTGGGGGAAATATGTCTCTCTAATATGGTCATACATTGGGCAGGAGGTTAGGAAGTGCAGCTCAGTTTCCACCTCATTTTGTGGGCAGTGAGCACATAGCCTGTCTTCTCTTGAGAGCCATGTCTGCCTACGGCGGCCTTTCTCAATAGCAAGGCTATGCTCACTGAGTCTGTACATAGTCAAAGCTTTCCTTAATTTTGGGTCAGTCACAGTGGTCAGGTATTCTGCCGCTGTGTACTCTCTGTGTAGGGCCAAATAGCATTCTAGTTTGCTCTGTTTTTTTGTTAATTCTTTCCAATGTGTTAAGTAATTATCTTTTTGTTTTCTCATGATTTGGTTGGGTCTAATTGTGCTGTTGTCCTGGGGCTCTGTAGGGTGTGTTTGTGTTTGTGAACAGAGCCCCAGGACCAGCTTGCTTAGGGGACTCTTCTCCAGGTTCATCTCTCTGTAGGTGATGGCTTTGTTATGGAAGGTTTGTGAATCGCTTCCTTTTAGGTGGTTGTAGAATTTAACGGCTCTTTTCTGGATTTTGATAATTAGTGGGTATCGGCCTAATTCTGCTCTGCATGCATTATTTGGTGTTTTACGTTGTACACGGAGGATATTTTTGCAGAATTCTGCGTGCAGAGTCTCAATTTGGTGTTTGTCCCATTTTGTGAAGTCTTGGTTGGTGAGCGGACCCCAGACCTCACAACCATAAAGGGCAATGGGCTCTATGACTGATTCAAGTATTTTTAGCCAAATCCTAATTGGTATGTTGAAATGTATGTTTCTTTTGATGGCATAGAATGCCCTTCTTGCCTTGTCTCTCAGATCGTTCACAGCTTTGTGGAAGTTACCTGTGGCGCTGATGTTTAGGCCAAGGTATGTATAGTTTTTTGTGTGCTCTAGGGCAACAGTGTCTAGATGGAATTTGTATTTGTGGTCCTGGTGACTGGACCTTTTTGGAACACCATTATTTTGGTCTTACTGAGATTTACTGTCAGGGCCCAGGTCTGACAGAATCTGTGCATAAGATCTAGGTGCTGCTGTAGGCCCTCCTTGGTTGGTGACAGAAGCACCAGATCATCAGCAAACAGCAGACATTTGACTTCGGATTCTAGCAGGGGGAGGCCGGGTGCTGCGGACTTTTCTAGTGCCCGCGCCAATTCGTTGATATATATGTTGAAGAGGGTGGGGCTTAAACTGCATCCCTGTCTAACCCCACGACCCTGTGTGAAGAAATGTGTGTGTTTTTTTGCCAATTTTAACCGCACACTTGTTGTTTGTGTACATGGATTTTATAATGTCATATGTTTTACCCCCAACACCACTTTCCATCAGTTTGTATAGCAGACCCTCATGCCAGATTGAGTCAAAGGCTTTTTTGAAATCAACAAAGCATGAGAAGACTTTGCCTTTGTTTTGGTTTGTTTGGTTGTCAATTAGGGTGTGCAGGGTGAATACATGGTCTGTTGTACGGTAATTTGGTAAAAGCCAATTTGACATTTGCTCAGTACATTGTTTTCATTGAGGAAATGTATGAGTCTGCTGTTAATAATAATGCAGAGGATTTTCCCAAGGTTACTGTTGACACATATTCCACGGTAGTTATTGGGGTCAAATTTGTCTCCACTTTTGTGGATTGGGGTGATCAGTCCTTGGTTCCAAATATTGGGGAAGATGCCAGAGCTAAGTATGATGTTAAAGAGATTTAGTATAGCCAATTGGAATTTGTTGTCTGTATATTTGATCATTTCATTGAGGATACCATCGACACCACAGGCCTTTTTGGGTTGAAGGGTTTTTATTTTGTCCTGTAACTCATTCAATGTAATTGGAGAATCCAGTGGGTTCTGGTAGTCTTTAATAGTTGATTCTAAGATCTGTATTTGATCATGTATATGTTTTTGCTCTTTGTTCTTTGTTATAGAACCAAAAAGATTGGAGAAGTGGTTTACCCATACATCTCCATTTTGGATAGATAATTCTTCGTGTTGTTGTTTGTTTAGTGTTTTCCAATTTTCCCAGAAGTGGTTAGAGTCTATGGATTCTTCAATTGCATTGAGCTGATTTCTGACATGCTGTTCCTTCTTTTTCCGTAGTGTATTTCTGTATTGTTTTAGTGATTCACCATAGTGAAGGCGTAGACTCAGGTTTTCCGGGTCTCTATGTTTTTGGTTGGACAGGTTTCTCAATTTCTTTCTTAGATTTTTGCATTCTTCATCAAACCATTTGTCATTATTGTTAATTTTCTTCGGTTTTCTATTTGAGATTTTAGATTTGATAGGGAAGCTGAGAGGTCAAATATACTGTTAAGATTTTCTACTGCCAGGTTTACACCTTCACTATTACAGTGGAACGTTTTACCCAGGAAATTGTCTAAAAGGGATTGAATTTGTTGTTGCCTAATTGTTTTTTGGTAGGTTTCCAAACTGCATTCCTTCCATCTATAGCATTTCTTAATGTTACTCAGTTCCTTTGGCTTTGATGCCTCATGATTGAGTATTGCTCTGTTTAAGTAGACTGTGATTTTGCTGTGGTCTGATAGGGGTGTCAGTGGGCTGACTGTGAACGCTCTGAGAGATTCTGGGTTGAGGTCAGTGATAAAGTAGTCTACAGTACTACTGCCAAGAGATGAGCTATAGGTGTACCTACCATAGGAGTCCCCTCGAAGCCTACCGTTGACTATGTACATACCCAGCGTGCGACAGAGCTGCAGGAGTTGTGACCCGTTTTTGTTGGTTATGTTGTCATAGTTGTGCCTAGGGGGGCATATGTGGGAGGGGATGCTGTCACCTCCAGGCAGATGTTTGTCCCCCTGTGTGCTGAGGGTGTCAGGTTCTTGTCCGGTTCTGGCATTTAGGTCGCCACAGACTAGTACATGTCCCTGGGCCTGGAAATGATTGATTTCGCCCTCCAGGATGGAGAAGCTGTCTTCATTAAAATATGGGGATTCTATCCTCTCACGACAGACTAAATAGACCTCTGAACCCCACAGCACATCCTCTCATGACAGACTCAATTGACTCCTGAATAGCACCCCACATCCTCTCATGACAGACTAAATAGACTCCTGAACAGCACATCCTCTCATGACAGACTCAATTGACTCCTGAACAGCACAGCACATCCTCTCATGACAGACTCAATAGACTCCTGAACAGCACAGCACATCCTCTCATGACAGACTCAATAGACTCCTGAACACAGGACATCCTCTCATGACAGACTCAATAGACTCCTGAACACCACAGCACATACTCTCATGACAGACTCAATAGACTCCTGAACACCACAGCACATCCTCTCATGACAGACTCAATAGACTCCTGAACACAGGACATCCTCTCATGAGACTCAATAGACTCCTGAACACAGGACATCCTCTCTGTTTTCTAATATTTTATACAAAAAGAAAGACTAAATAGCATTAAACCGTGTTAAACACACATCCATGTATGTTGTTCTCTCTCTGTTTGCAGGACTAGAAATAGGGTTCAATCCTGGCCAGAGAATTATTATCCTCAAACTTATATCTGTGTTTTGACAAACTAACAGATGTGTTTTCTATCCTCAAACTATATATCCTTAGTGTCCTGGCCTTTAGTTATCTGTGTTTTCTATTATATATCCTCAAACTATATATCCTTAGTGTTATCTGTGTTTTTCCTGGCCTTAGTTATCTGTGTTTTCTATTATATATCCTCAAACTATATATCCTTAGTGTCCTGGCCTTAGTTATCTGTGTTTTCTATTATATATCCTCAAACTATATATCCTTAGTGTCCTGGCCTTAGTTATCTGTGTTTTCTATTATATATCCTCAAACTATATATCCTTAGTGCCCTGGCCGGCCTTAGTTATCTGTGTTTTCTATTATATATCCTCAAACTATATATCCTTAGTGTCCTGGCCTTAGTTATCTGTGTTTTCTATGATATATCCTCAAACTATATATCCTTAGTGTCCTGGCCTTAGTTATCTCTGTTTTCTTTATTATTTTGATTAGAACAGGGTGTGACATGGGTGATTTATTGTGTTTCGTCTTGTCTAGGGGTTTATTAGATCTATGGGGTTGTGTTCAGTGTAGTTGTCTAGGTAAGTCTATGACTGTTTCGGTTTTGCCACGTTTTCTTATTTTGTATTTGTATCGTGTTTACGTTTTCGTCTTTATTTAAGATGCTTAACAATAACAACGCTGCATTTTGGTCCTCCTCTCCTTCCCAGGAGGAAAACCGTTACACTTAAACTCAAATAATCCTTAGACTCAGATCCATCCTCATGCTGGCTCAAACCTAACCCCATCTTTAACCCAACCTAACCCCATCTCTAACCCAACCTAACCCCATCTTTAACCCAACCTAACCCCATCTCTAACCCAACCTAACCCCATCTCTAACCCAACCTAACCCCATCTTTAACCCAACCTAACCCCATCTCTAACCCAACCTAACCCCATCTCTAACCCAACCCAACCCCATCTCTAACCCATCCTAACCCCATCTTTAACCCAACCTAACCCCATCTTTAACCCAACCTAACCCCATCTCTAACCCAACCTAACCCCATCTTTAACCCAACCTAACCCCATCTCTAACCCAACCTAACCCCATCTTTAACCCAACCTAACCCCATCTCTAACCCAACCTAACCCCATCTCTAACCCAACCTAACCCCATCTCTAACCCAACCTAACCCCATCTCTAACCCAACCTAACCCCATCTCTAACTCAACCTAACCCCATCTCTAACCCAACCTAACCCCATCTTTAACCCAACCTAACCCCATCTTTAACCCAACCTAACCCCATCTTTAACCCAACCTAACCCCATCTCTAACCCAACCTAACCCCATCTCTAACCCAACCTATCCCCATATCTAACCCAACCTATCCCCATATCTAACCAAACCTAACCCCATCTTTAACCCAACCTAACCCCATCTCTAACCCAACCTAACCCCATCTCTAACCCAACCTAACCCCATCTTTAACCCAACCTAACCCCATCTCCAACCCAACCTAACCCCATCTCCAACCCAACCTAACCCCATCTTTAACCCAACCTAACCCCATCTTTAACCCAACCTAACCCCATCTCTAACCCAACCTAACCCCATCTTTAACCCAACCTAACCCCATCTTTAACCCAACCTAACCCCATCTCTAACCCAACCTAACCCCATCTCTAACCCAACCTAACCCCATCTTTAACCCAACCTAACCCCATCTCTAACCCAACCTAACCCCAAGCATTAAGGTCCATTATAACACAGTGAAGTAGGACCATGGGACAGGGTCAGAAAGGTCAGTATGTTTGATAGCTGGTTACAGAGGTGACATAACAAGCATAAGGTCCATTATAACACAGTGAAGTAGGGCCATGGGACAGGGTCAGAAAGGTCAGTATGTTTGATAGCTGGTTACAGAGGTGACATAACAAGCATAAGGTCCATTATAACACAGTGAAGTAGGACCATGGGACAGGGTCAGAAAGGTCAGTATGTTTGATAGCTGGTTACAGAGGTGACATAACAAGCATAAGGTCCATTATAACACAGTGAAGTAGGACCATGGGACAGGGTCAGAAAGGTCAGTATGTTTGATACCTGGTTACAGAGGAGACATAACAAGCATAAGGTCCATTATAACACAGTGAAGTAGGGCCATGGGACGGGGTCAGAAAGGTCAGTATGTTTGATACCTGGTTACAGAGGTGACATAACAAGCATAAGGTCCATTATAACACAGTGAAGTAGAGGTGGGAGCTAAAAGCAGACATGGACAGTGAGACGGTGTGAGGAGGTCAGGGGTCAAACACTAGATCAGGACAGGTAGAAATGGCAGGGCTGGAAATAGAGACAGAGACACATTCTGATTATGGCTCAGACCTGACCTGAGACACCCAAACAGAAGATGCCATAGAAAAGTCCTAGCCAGTAGGCTATATGGAATTTCCTTTCATCAAAATCCAGAACATTGACATGAGGCGTCTGTCAATAAAAAGTTACTTTAGATCTTTAGTGAAAGTATGGAATTACTTCGTGTTACTAACATCATAAACCTAAAACATTTTAAACTGCTCATTTGTATTATACTGATCTAAAATCTAAACGCAACTGGCAACAATTTCAAAGATTTTACTGAGTTACATTCAATTGAAAATAAATTCATTAGGCCTTAATCTACAAATTTAACATGACTGGGAATACAGACATGCATCTATTGGTCACAGATACCTTAGTATAAAAGTAGGATTGTGGATCAGAAAACCAGTCAGTATCTGGTGTGATCATCATTTGCCTCATGCATTGCGACACATCTCCTTTACATAGAGTTGATCAGGCTGTTGATTGTGGCCTTTGGAATGTTGTCCCACTCCTCTTCAATGGCTGTGCAAAGTTGCTGGATATTGTCAGGACCTGGAACACGCTGTCGTACACGTCTGTCCAGAGCATCCCAAACATGCTCAACGGCTGACATATCTGGTGAGTTCTCAGGCCATGGAAAATATATTTTATTTTTTCAGCTTCCAGGAATTGTGTATAGATCCTTGCGACCACGATCGGGCCGTGCATTATCATGCTGACACATGAGGGGATGGAGGCAAAGGAATGATACAACAATGGGTTCTCATCATGGTATCTCTGTGCATATAAATTGCGATTGTGTTCATTGTCCGTAGCTTATGATTCCCCATATCATAACCTCACTGCCACCATGGGCCACTCTGTTCACAACGTTTACATCAGCAAACATGACACCAGCTTCTTCATATGGCACAGTGGTCAGGTGGATGGATTATCTTGGCAAATGAGAAATGCTCACTAACAGGGCTGTAAAACATGTCAGCTTTTTGTGTGTATGGAACATTTCAGGGATCTTTTATTTCAGAGGAATGAAACATGGGACCAACACTTTACATGTTGACTTTATATTTTAGTTCAGTGTATTTACAGGAATAAACTGGCCCAAACTGGTGTGTGTGTGTATTCAGTGTATGTGTGTGTGTACAAGGTGTGTGTGTGTCCTGTGTGTCCGTCCAGTGTGTGTGTGTCGGGTGTGTCCAGTTTGTGTCCAGTGTGTGTGTGTCCAGTGTGTTTGCATGTGTGTGTGTCCATTTTGTGTGTGTGTGTCCTGTGTTTCCAGTGTGTGTGTCCAGTTTGTGTGTGTGTGTGTGTCCAGTTTGTGTGTGTGTCCAGTGTGTGTCCAGTATGTGTGTCCAGTATGTGTGTCTGTGTGTGTGTGTCCAGTGTGTGTGTGTGTGTGTTTCCAGTGTGTGTGAGGACAGAGTTATATATTTATTTATTTATATTCTTATTTTATATTTTATTAAAATATTGTGTTGTGTTTGATTAGGGTCACTGAAGAGTCATCATAAACCCAGAACCCTGAATAGAGGGGCTCAGTGAATGTGGTGTAGAATGTGTTCAGGTGGGTCAGTGAGTCAGAGGAGACTCTGTAGAAGGACAGAGTGCCGGCTGGCCAGTCCAGATACACTCCTACTCTGTGGGAGCCGGAGGAAGGGACATCTATGAGAGTGGTATTACAATTGTGCCTGGCAGTGTAACTGTTGTCAGAGCAGAACAGACTCCAGGACTTGTCATTCCATCCGAGTCCACAGTCCTTACCCCCTCCTCTCCTGTTGATTCCTTTATATGTCACTCCTATAACCGGCCATCCCCCACTCCACTCTACCTCCCAGTAACAGCGCCCAGTCAGACCCTCTCTACACAGCACCTGTCTACAGACCTCAAATCTCTCTGGGTGATCAGGATACGGCTGCTTCTTTCTCCCACATGTCACCTTTCTGTTCTCCTCAGACAGAAAGAGGAGTCTGTTTACTGTGTTTGGGTCCAGGGTGAGATCACAGGCATCTGATGGATGAAACCAGACACAATATTAGAAATCATCATCATTCACATTAGAATGTTAACTCACCTTTCACTAATTAATTTAATGTAGATGTTTCTAGGTATCAAAAGGAGATGTTAAGGTAACTTGAGACTTTTGATTGATCAACTGTTATACTGTATGGTAATATAAAACACACTTATTCCCATTAATTACACACACACACACACACACACACACACACACACACACACACACACACACACACACACACCCCATGATGCATGCATGAACACTCACACATTTCTGATGTAACACAAACATGCCACACACATACACAGACACACACATTGTCAAAGAAACTCTTTCTAAACTTTGGTGTCCCTGATTTCTGCTTCTGTAGAACTACAGCTGATATTTAATATGTCCAAGTAATTAATGATGGTGGTCTTTGACTGAACTTGAATTAAGACTTATTCTTAGTCAAATTCTTCACAGCAGTCAACACTCACATTTTCTAAGCCCAGGTTTCATTGTGTACTCTCCACCATGTTCCACACTGTAGCGGTAAGCAGAAGAAGAGACAGTCATTGAGGGATAGACGTGAACTCTCTCTCTCTCTCTCTCTCTCTCTCTCTCTCTCTCTCTCTCTCTCTCTCTCTCTCTCTCTCATATATACACATACACACACACACTTTGTCCAAGGGTTGGTAAGAATGTTTGTCTTAACTAGCCTGATACTCAAACATGTCTGATATGAACATTGACATAAACCCTCTACATACTTGAGTTTCTCCAGTCTGTAGTTTGGATCCTCCAGCCCAGCAGAGAGCAGTCTGACTCCCGAGTCTCCTGGGTGATTGTAGCTCAGGTCCAGCTCTCTCAGGTGTGAGGGGTTTGACCTCAGAGCTGAGACCAGAGAAGCACAGCCTTCCTCTGTGACTAGACAGCCTGACAGCCTGCAAAGAGTCAAATCATATCATATTACTAATCCCCCTATTTGAAGAAGTTATGTTTTCTGACCAATTCACTTTTAATGTATTAAAGTTGTAAAACGTTTAGTATTTAAACTCGTTGGTTGATTTTGCATTTTGGTTGTGTTTGGGGTTGTGTTTGGGGTTGTGTTTGGGGTTGTGTTTGGGGTTGTGTTTGGGGTTGTGTTTGGGGTTGTGTTGGGGTTGTGTTGGGGTTGTGTTTGGGGTTGTGTTTGGGGTTGTGTTTTGGGTTGTGTTTGGGGTTGTGTTTTGGGTTGTGTTTGGGGTTGTGTTTGGGGTTGTGTTGGGGTTGTGTTTGGGGTTGTGTTTGGAGTTGTGTTTTGCCCAATAGTAACTAAATGGTGGATGGTGATTGGATTAATCTTGTGTCTAAGTGAGTAGATAACAGGTTTCTAAACACTACTAAATGAATCATGATGATTCCCTGATTAAGAAAAATCATGAATCAGTCATGAGAAATGATGAATAAGAAAGTTACAGAGGCTACAACAAAACATGCTAACCTCTCACCATTACCATTTGGGGCGGCAGGGTAGCCTAGTGGTTAGAGCATTGGACTACTAACCAAAAGGTGGCAAATTCAAATCCCCTGAGCTGACAAGGTACAAATCTGTCGTTCTGCCCCTGAACAGGCAGTTAACCCACTGTTCCTAGGCCGTCATTAAAAACCCAGGCCGTCATTAAAAATAAGAATTTGTTCTTAACTGACTTACCTAGTTAAATAAATGAATTACCAATAACAGAGGGGGTTTGATCTATGTGCCTCAGTAACTTTCTCATTCATCATCATTCACGATTCATTCATAATCATGGTAGCATCCACATCAATGTAGAAGTGTTCACAAACATCATCTACTCTTACTGACAATACAAGTGAAGTGACTCCAAAATGACACCATTTAGTTTCTATTTGAAAAACATAATCCATAACACAACCAAAGCAAACCACAAATGCATTCAACAAGTGTGTAGAGTCACAAGGTTGATGTGATCACTGTGGTCCAAATTATTATGGGAAACTAGACACAAAGTGCTTTCATTTCTAAACAGTAACACAGATTGAATGTATGAAATATCCTAAAATAAAAGGTGACATTATATACTGTTGCCTAAAATGAAACATTTGATCTCAAATCCAAAATGCTGGAGCATTTTGCAAACATATACAGTGCCTTGCGAAAGTATTCGGCCCTCTTGAACTTTGCGACCTTTTGCCACATTTCAGGCTTCAAACATAAAGATATAAAACTGTATTTTTTTTGTGAAGAATCAACAACAAGTGGGACACAATCATGAAGTGGAACCACATTTATTGGATATTTCAAACTTTTTTAACAAATCAAAAACTGAAAAATTGGGTGTGCAAAATTATTCAGCCCTATTACTTTCAGTGCAGCAAACTCTCTCCAGAAGTTCAGTGAGGATCTCTGAATGATCCAATGTTGACCTAAATGACTAATGATGATAAATACAATCCACCTGCGTGTAATCAAGTCTCCGTATAAATGCACCTGCACTGTGATAGTCTCAGAGGTCCGTTAAAAGCGCAGAGAGCATCATGAAGAACAAGGAACACACCAGGCAGGTCCGAGATACTGTTGTGAAGAAGTTTAAAGCCGGATTTGGATACAAAAAGATTTCCCAAGCTTTAAACATCCCAAGGAGCACTGTGCAAGCGATAATATTGAAATGGAAGGAGTATCAGACCACTGCAAATCTACCAAGACCTGGCCGTCCCTCTAAACTTTCAGCTCATACAAGGAAAAGACTGATCAGAGATGCAGCCAAGAGGCCCATGATCACTCTGGATGAACTGCAGAGATCTACAGCTGAGGTGGGAGACTCTGTCCATAGGACAACAATCAGTCGTACATTGCACAAATCTGGCCTTTATGGAAGAGTGGCAAGAAGAAAGCCATTTCTTAAAGATATCCATAAAAAGTGTAGTTTAAAGTTTGCCACAAGCCACCTGGGAGACACAACAAACATGTGGAAGAAGGTGCTCTGGTCAGATGAAACCAAAATTGAACTTTTTGGCAACAATGCAAAACGTTATGTTTGGCGTAAATGCAACACAGCTCATCACCCTGAACACACCATCCCCACTGTCAAACATGGTGGTGGCAGCATCATGGTTTGGGCCTGCTTTTCTTCAGCAGGGACAGGGAAGATGGTTAAAATTGATGGGAAGATGGAGGGAGCCAAATACAGGACCATTCTGGAAGAAAACCTGATGGAGTCTGCAAAAGACCTGAGACTGGGACGGAGATTTGTCTTCCAACAAGACAATGATCCAAAACATAAAGCAAAATCTACAATGGAATGGTTCAAAAATAAACATATCCAGGTGTTAGAATGGCCAAGTCAAAGTCCAGACCTGAATCCAATCGAGAATCTGTGGAAAGAACTGAAAACTGCTGTTCACAAATGCTCTTCATCCACCCTCACTGAGCTCGAGCTGTTTTGCAAGGAGGAATGGGGAAAAAAATTCAGTCTCTCGATGTGCAAAACTGATAGAGACATACCCCAAGCAACTTACAGCTGTAATCGCAGCAAAAGGTGGCGCTACAAAGTATTAACTTAAGAGGGCTGAATAATTTTGCACGCCCAATTTTTCAGTTTTTGATTTGTTAAAAAAGTTTGAAATATCCAATAAATGTCCCACTTGTTGTTGATTCTTCACAAAAAAATACACTTTTATATCTTTATGTTTGAAGCCTGAAATGTGGCAAAAGGTCGCAACGTTCAAGGGGGCCGAATACTTTCGCAAGGCACTGTATGCTGTGGACTATGTGTGCTTGGTAAACACATCTGGATCTGGTGAACAGTTCTCACTTTTATTTAACTCGTCCAACTCTTATTTACAACGACGCCCTACTAACTCGGCAAATTTGTTGTAGAGCGTTTAACACAAAATCCGGTGAGGGGCCAGCTGAGTATAAGATGGTATATAGAGCATATACATGGATGAGAGAGCTTCCTACTGCCTGAGCTATGTTGTTGATGTAAATTGAGAAGAGCGTGGGGTCTAGGATCAAGCCTCTTTCTGACTTTATACACTGCACTCTGAGAGATGTAGTTAGCAAACCAGGCCAAAGACCCCTCAGAGACACCAATACTCCTTAGCCGGCCCCCAAGAATGGAATGGTCTACCTTATCAAAAGCTTTGGCCAAGACAATACAAATAGCATCACAACATTGCTATTAATCAGGGCCATTGGTGACATCGTTGAGGACCTTTAAGGAAGGTTGTAATAACAAATCCATTACCTGAGTAGAAACTAGATTGTATTCCAGAGAGAATTCTATAGACATCAAGTAAGCCAGTAAGTTGATTACTGACAAGTTTTTCCAACAGTTTTGATTAACAGGGCAAAATAGAAATAGGCCTATAACAGTTAGGATCAGCTTGATCTCCCCCTCTTGTTGACCAAATACAGTAACACTGACCTCAGAGTCTCCAGTTTACAGTGGGGATTCCCCAGTCCAGCAGAGAGCAGCTCCACTCCTGAATCCTTCAGGTCATTGTTACTCAGATCCAGCTCTCTCAGGTGTGAGGAGTTTGACTTCAGAGCTGAGACCAGAGAACCACAGCCTTCCTCTGTGACTAGACAGCCTGACAGCCTGCAAAGAGTAAAATCATATTAAAAACACACTGCTATTCTTTGGTGTTGAAAATAGTGGCAGCATATTTTTTCAACACATTCAGATATCAGTGTCCTGAAACCTGCCATATCTATTAAGAAATGAATGTATCATTATTAGAAATGATCATAATATTGCTTGAAGAGAGAAAAATGTGTAGTTCACTGTCAAAGGAATTTAACAATTCCTATATATATTCATTAACCAATTCAATTTAAATCACTCTGTCTGTTTCTAAGAATTTGTAAGATCGTCATTTGCATAAAATAGACAGAGTCTATCAAAATTAGCCAATAGCATTTATTCTCGAGAACAATTTACAACAGCTTATGTATCACATATGACATCATAGGTTATAAAATGTATCTCCTCCTCTAGACCAGGACAAAGCAGGTTCAAAAGTTAATTCCAACTCACTAGCGCAAATACCTGACACACTGGATTAACTCCTGAAGTCTCACCATAGTTTATTACCACTTAGCAGACAGTTCCAGATAAGGAAAACCTGGAGGGGCTCTCGCTGTCTTATTTGATCGCCACAGAGTTATAGCTGAGTTGGTTCAAACATAGGTTAATGACCCTCTTTGCTTACTTTAGACACACACACACACACATTCCTTCCTACACAATGGTTATCATTTCCAATTACCCCTTATCCATGCTACATAACCTCTTTCTTAGGAACTAACATTATTCATCAGATATTGTAAAACAGGGTAGAGTTTAATTAGTTATAGTTCTATTTAAATGTAAATATTGTTTAGTCATTATTCATACAATTCCTAACATTCACATATTTGAGTAGACTGACCAGACCAGTTTAAAAAGCAGTATCGGTTAAAAGACAGACAGTGAGGTATCAGATTTAGATTGGTGTGGACTGTATACTCAGTACATATCTATTTTGACAGTGAAGATAACATTTTAAATGTGGATCTGTACTCCAACATTTTGGATTTGAGGTCTAATGTTTCATCTAAGGTGACAGTATATAATGTCACCTTTAATTTGAGGGTATTTTCATACATATCTGTTTCACCGTTTAGAAATGAAAGCACTTTATGTATCTAGTCCCCCTATTTGAATAAGTCATAAGTATTCTGACCAATTCACTTATAGTGTATTCAAGTAGTCAAAATAATTGTATTTGGTCCCATATTCTTGGAACGCAATGACTACATCAAGCCTGTGATTTGAGAAAGATCATGAATGAATCATTAATAATAACGAGTGAGAGAGTTACAGAGGCTACAACAAGACATACTAACCTCTCACCATTAACCTCTAATTAAAGGTGACATACTAACCTCTCACCATTAACCTCTAATTAAAGGTGACATTCTAACCTCTCACCATTAACCTCTAATTAAAGGTGACATTCTAACCTCTCACCATTAACCTCTAATTAAAGGTGACATTCTAACCTCTCACCATTAACCTCTAATTAAAGGTGACATTCTAACCTCTCACCATTAACCTCTAATTAAAGGTGACATTCTAACCTCTCACCATTAACCTCTAATTAAAGGTGACATTCTAACCTCTCACCATTAACCTCTAATTAAAGGTGACATTCTAACCTCTCACCATTAACCTCTAATTAAAGGTGACATTCTAACCTCTCACCATTAACCTCTAATTAAAGGTGACATACTAACCTCTCACCATTAACCTCTAATTAAAGGTGACATTCTAACCTCTCACCATTAACCTCTAATTAAAGATGACATTCTAACCTCTCACCATTAACCTCTAATTAAAGGTGACATACTAACCTCTCACCATTAACCTCTAATTAAAGGTGACATTCTAACCTCTCACCATTAACCTCTAATTAAAGGTGACATTCTAACCTCTCACCATTAACCTCTAATTAAAGGTGACATACTAACCTCTCACCATTAACCTCTAATTAAAGGTGACATTCTAACCTCTCACCATTAACCTCTAATTAAAGGTGACATACTAACCTCTCACCATTAACCTCTAATTAAAGGTGACATTCTAACCTCTCACCATTAACCTCTAATTAAAGGTGACATTCTAACCTCTCACCATTAACCTCTAATTAAAGGTGACATTCTAACCTCTCACCATTAACCTCTAATTAAAGGTGACATTCTAACCTCTCACCATTAACCTCTAATTAAAGGTGACATACTAACCTCTCACCATTAACCTCTAATTAAAGGTGACATTCTAACCTCTCACCATTAACCTCTAATTAAAGGTGACATACTAACCTCTCACCATTAACCTCTAATTAAAGGTGACATTCTAACCTCTCACCATTAACCTCTAATTAAAGGTGACATTCTAACCTCTCACCATTAACCTCTAATTAAAGGTGACATTCTAACCTCTCACCATTAACCTCTAATTAAAGGTGACATTCTAACCTCTCACCATTAACCTCTAATTAAAGGTGACATTCTAACCTCTCACCATTAACCTCTAATTAAAGGTGACATTCTAACCTCTCACCATTAACCTCTAATTAAAGGTGACATTCTAACCTCTCACCATTAACCTCTAATTAAAGGTGACATTCTAACCTCTCACCATTACCAATAACAGAGGCTACAACAAGACATACTAACCTCTCACCATTAACCTCTAATTAAAGGTGACATTCTAACCTCTCACCATTAACCTCTAATTAAAGTTGACATTCTAACCTCTCACCATTAAGCTCTAATTAAAAGGTGACCTTCTGTACTGTCGTCTAATGTGAAACATTTGATCTCAAATCCAAAATGCTGGAGAATAGCGACAAATTTAAAACGGTAAACTTCACTGTAAACACACATATGATTTGGACTGTGTGCCTGGTAAACACTTGTGGATCTGGTGAACAGTTATCACTTGTTGACCAACTACAGGAATACTGACCTCAGAGTCTCCAGTTTACAGTGGGGATTCCCCAGTCCAGCAGAGAGCAGCTTCACTCCTGAATCCTTCAGGTCATTGTTACTCAGATCCAGCTCTCTTGGGTGTGAGGGATTTGCCTTCAGAGCTGAGACCAGAGAAGCACAGCCTTCCTCTGTGACTTGACAGCCTGACAGCCTGCAAATAGTAAAATCATATTAAAACCACACTGCTATTATTTGGTAGTGAAAATAGTGGCAGTATATATTTTTCAACATATTCAGATACATCAGTGTCCTGAAACCTGCCATATCTATTCATAAATGAATGAATGTATCATTATTAGAAATGATCATAATATTGCTTGAAGAGAGAGAAATGTATTGTACAAATATCTGAGTAGACTGACCAGACCTTCACCTCTGATGCTTTAAAAAATACACTTTTAGTACTTCTTCAAATGTGAGAACTAGGTCCATGAAGTGCTTTCTTTTCTAAAAGCTAAAACATATTTTTATGAGTACCTTAAAAACAAAGGGGACATTCTGTACTGCCGCCTAATATGAAACATAATATCTCAAATCCTAAATGCTGGAGCATTGAGACAAATTTAAATCTGTAAGCTTCACTGTCCAAATACATATGGTGTGGATTATGTGTGTCTGGTAAACACATGTGGAACTAGTGAACAGTTATCACTTGTTGACCAACTACAGGAATACTGACCTCAGAGTCTCCAGTTTACAGTTGGGATTCCGCAGTCCAGCAGAGAGCAGCTTCACTCCTGAATCCTTCAGGTCATTGCTACTCAGGTCCAGCTCTCTCAGGTTTGAGGGGTTTGACTTCAGAGCTGAGACCAGAGAAGCACAGCCTTCCTCTGTGACTCCACAGCCTGACAGCCTGACAAAGAGATCACGATTTCACAAAAACACTGTTCATTTAAAACCAGTAGTGTAGAAGGACAATGACAGATGCATTAGGTTTATTCTACCAAACAACATATAGACTTACCTTCCGTCTCCCTGAATTGTATTGTCGTATTGTTATAAAATGTGAACACCAATGCATTGATTCAATATATTTTTCTGAATAAAGTGAATATTTCTTCCTGATGATTAGTACTTAAATGTATTTGTATTTACTCACAGAGCAGCTCTGGAGACTTTGACCACTGGCAGCAGCCTCAGAAGACCTTCCTCTGATCTGGAGTATTTCTTCAGGTCAAACGCATCCAGCTCCTTTTCTGAAGTCAGCAACACAAAGACCAGAGCTGACCACTGTGCAGGTAAGAGTTCATCACTGGAGACACTTCCTGATCTCAGGTAGCGTTGGATCTCCTCCACTAGAGAATGGTCATTCAGTTCATTCAGACAGTGGAACAGATTGATGCACCTCTCTGGAGAGGGATTCTCACTGATCTTCTCCTTGATGTACTTGACTGTTTCTTCATGGCTCTGTGAACTGCTTCCTTTCGTTGTCAGTAGACCTCGTAAGTGCTTCTGATTGGACTCCAGTGAGAGGCCCAGAAGGAAGCGGAGGAAAAGGTCCAGGTTTCCCGTCTCACTTTGTAAGGCTTTATCCACAGCACTCTTGTAGACAGTAACTTCTGGCTTCAGTAGACAATCGTTGCTGGATGTTGTTTGAGGTTCGGCCATTAGATTTTCATTGTTGTTGCTGAATGAAAGGAACACATATACAGCAGCCAGAAACTCCTGAATGCTCAGATGCACGAAGCAGTACACCTTGTCCTGGTACAGCCCACATTCCTCTTTAAAGATCTGTGTGCACAATCCTGAGTACACTGAGGCTTCATTGACATCAATGCCAGACTCTTTCAGGTCTTCTTCATAGAAAATCAGATTGCCCTTCACAAGCTGTTGAAAAGCCAGTTTTCCCAGTGACAGAATGCTCTCTTTATTCCAGTCTGGACCCCTCTCTTCTTTCCCAAGATACTTTTCATTCTTCTGTTTGGTATGAAACACCACAAGGTGTGTGTACATCTCAGTCAGAGTCTTGGGCATCTCTTCTGTCTTATGTGTCAGCATGTGTTCAAGGACTGTTGCAGAAATCCAACAAAAGACTGGAATGTGGCACATGATGTGGAGGCTCCTTGATGTCTTTATGTGTGAGATGATTCTGCTGGCCAGGTCCTCATCACTGAATCTTCTCCTGAAGTACTCCTCTTTCTGTGGGTCATTGAACCCTTGTACCTCTGTCACCTGATCAACACACTCAGGGGGGATCTGATTGGCTGCTGCAGGTCGGGTAGTTATCCAGAGGAGAGCAGAGGGAAGCAGGTTTCCCTTGATGAGATTTGTCAGCAGAACATCCACTGAGGTTGACTTTGTGACGTCACAACAGATCTTGTTCTTCTGGAAGTCTAGGGGCAGTCGGCACTCATCCAGACCATCAAAGATGAACAGAACTTTGTTCTTGTCGTAGTTGGAGATTCTTGATTCTTTGGTTTCCATTGAGAAGTGATTGAGAAGTTCAATCAAAGTGTGTTTTTCCCCTTTCATCAAATTCAGCTCCCGAAAAGGGAATGAAAATACAAATTGGACATCCTGATTTGCTTTTCCTTCAGCCCAGTCCAGAATGAACTTCTGCACAGAGACTGTTTTTCCAATGCCAGCGACTCCCTTTGTCAGCACAGTTCTGATACGTTTGTCTTGTCCAGTTAAGGGTTTGAAGATGTCGTTACATTTGATTGCAGTCTCTGCTCTTGCTTGTTTCCTGGTTGTTGTCTCAATCTGTCTCAGCTCATGTTCATTATTGACCTCTCCTGTTCCACCCTCTGTGATGTAGAGCTCTGTGTAGATCTTATTGAGAAGTGTTGGGTTTCCTTGTTTAGCGATCCCCTCAAATACACATTGAAACTTCTTCTTTAGATTAGATTTGAGTTCACGTTGGCAAATCACAGCAAGCTCATCTGAATGAAGAAATAACACAGAGGATATTAATGTCTGTTTTAATACTGTAGGACTGTGTTATAAGGTGTACATTATAATACATTATTCTCTGCCAGTATAAATGTGTAAATGATTTCATAATGCATTACACACTGGAGTGACTGATTATATTATTATTATTCATATTGCAGACAGTATCATTAATGTTGTCTCTCTATCACTGTCTTTCTCTGTCTGTCCTCTGGTTCTCCTCTGTCTCTCTCTCTCTCCTCTGTCTCTCTCTCTCTCCTCTGTCTCTCCTCTGTCTCTCCTCTGCCTGTCCTCTCTCTCTCCTCTGTCTCTCTCTCTCTCCTCTGTCTCTCCTGTCTAAATTAATCAACACATCCCTGCTGGTACTGTACTTGATGAGGTCACTAGGTGTTGTGTTAAGGCTTCTACAATATAATTGTGTTACACGACTACTTTAGCTGTACTTTAGTTTCAGCTTTTAAATGTTTGTTATGAAACAGCATTTAACGTGAGGCAGACAGCTCTTACTTTTCTCCAGTGTGTCAGCAAGCTCCTTCTGGTTCATTTTCCTCAGGACGTGCAGTGTGATCTTCAGAGCCCCCTCTCTGGCACTGCTCTCCTGCTTCTCATCTTCAGCATCCACTTCCTTATCCTGCTTCTGACTCTCAAAGCCTTCTGGGAATTCTGGACTAAGAATCCTCTTGTACCTCTTCAGCTCGTTGTTCACAAATGTCATCAAATTCTCTTCAAGCAACTGAAATAAATAATGTAAATCATTTAAGCAAGAGAAGAAATACTTTCTCATTAACACATTAATGAATGATTGACATATCAACTTTACTTGAGGTAAACAAAAACAATTGTACATAACAGGACCACATACACTGAATATAGAGGCCAGGTCTGTTTGATGACTCTGGGAAGACTGACCACTGAGAATCTCTGACTCTGATGTCTCCTGTTGGGTTCTGTGGACAAAATATGAGATTACATTTCCTCAACCAGGGAGGGCACACACACACACACACACACACACACACACACACACACACACACACACACACACACACACACACACACACACATAGGCACACACACAGGGAGGGAGGGAATGTCGTGTTTGTTTAAAATTGCTTTTGGACTATGAAAATGGAAAAAAGCATTAGCCTATGGATTTTGAAAACAACAAGAATAAATGGGAATATGGGAGAGGGGAAATGACTGTGTTTATCTCACTGACCATGACCCGTGAGTTCTTCTTACCTTTGTTCAGGAGAATAATCTCCCTCTCTGAAGTCTATATTTTTATCCATTGACCAGTCACTCTTCATGGACACACAGCTGGGTACAGGGGAGGCTGGTCTCTCCTGCTTGATTGGACTTCAACACAACAGAGACAAACATTACATCTCTCATCTACTCTGACCTCAGATGGGGAAACATAATAATAGTTTAATTCCAAATCGCTATATATCCATTTTCATAAAAGTTGGTAAATGAGATGTTATTGTTTAAAGAAATTATAAAAGTGATAGATGTGTTTATTTTACCAGCTAATCATGGCATGTGATTGTTTATTGACAGCCATGTGTTTGTTTGAAATCTATCACTTGGTGGTTTCATTTCAGAGAGACAAATAACCATGTTTAATTGCAAAATGTTACGTCTGCCTCACTTTCAGAAAAATAAAAAGTACTGCTCGGTTTTATACAGTCAAATGTTACTGACTGGCTAGATTCATTCTTATGTAGCAACATTATGAATGGTGTTTTTTACATTGGATTAAAGTAGAAACTCAGAGCTAGAAAATGTTATCAGACACTACAGTTGAGGAACAATGGGAAAGTAATTCTGCTTTGGAAGATGATAAACTTGAAACCTCACTTTTCAGAAAATGATCCTTGAATGTTTTGGTACACTACTGGAGAGCTCTTCTTTGTAAACAGTGGTGTTACTTTGGCAGATAATGTCACCCATCTAAATAAATCGTTTTTCATATATATAATGAACTAAATGTATGGTGTTTTTGGTTTATGTCAGTTTCATTGTTTGTTATGTTAAACATGGTTATTTTATGATTGTGGTAAAAAAATATTAGAAAATGTAACATTTTCAATTCTGAGTAACTACTACTTTAGTAAGGAATTACCCATTATTCAGTACTACTGCAGTTGCTAAATAATTCCAATAGATGGCAGGATAATACCATGAATGAAATTTCAGAAGATTAGTGTAGTTCTCTCTCACTGGCTACACCACCACTCCCCCTCACAAGAGAACTTCTGTGGGGGCTATGTCCTGTCCCTTTCCATACTGCTAATGCAAGAGAACTGCGGGGGCTATGTTCTGTCCCTTTCCATACTGCTAATGCAAGAGGACTTCTGCGGGGGCTATGTCCTGTCCCTTTCCATACTGCTAATGCAAGAGAACTGCGGGGGCTATGTTCTGTCCCTTTCCATACTGCTAATGCAAGAGGACTTCTGTGGGGGCTATGTCCTGTCCCTTTCCATACTGCTAATGCAAGAGAACTGCGGGGGCTATGTTCTGTCCCTTTCCATACTGCTAATGCAAGAGAACTTCTGCGGGGGCTATGTTCTGTCCCTTTCCATACTGCTAATGCAAGAGGACTTCTGCGGGGGCTATGTCCTGTCCCTTTCCATACTGCTAATGCAAGAGGACTTCTGCGGGGGCTATGTTCTGTCCCTTTCCATACTGCTAATGCAAGAGAACTTCTGCGGGGGCTATGTTCTGTCCCTTTCCATACTGCTAATGCAAGAGAACAACTGCGGGGGCTATGTTCTGTCCCTTTCCATACTGCTAATGCAAGAGAACTTCTGCGGGGGCTATGTTCTGTCCCTTTCCATACTGCTAATGCAAGAGAACTTCTGCGGGGGCTATGTTCTGTCCCTTTCCATACTGCTAATGCAAGAGAACTTCTGCGGGGGCTATGTTCTGTCCCTTTCCATACTGCTAATGCAAGAGAACTTCTGAGGGGGCTATGTTCTGTCCCTTTCCATACTGCTAATGCAAGAGAACTTCTGCGGGGGCTATGTTCTGTCCCTTTCCATACTGCTAATGCAAGAGAACTTCTGCGGGGGCTATGTTCTGTCCCTTTCCATACTGCTAATGCAAGAGAACTTCTGCGGGGGCTATGTTCTGTCCCTTTCCATACTGCTAATGCAAGAGGAAAGACTGAAAAAGCCTTTAACAGATTACTGTGAAGGAATATAATTATGATTCATGTTTTTATTACCTGTTTTAATGCTCATATTTTTAAATTATACTTCATTACTGTAACGATTATCAATAAGCCTGAACATTATAGTGTTATTTTTCTTGTGCATTCATTGTCAAATTCATCAACCAGCATCGAGCTTGTACGGTCAGTGGCAGCGACCGTACAAGGTCGAGGTAAATTTGCTAACCGTGAGGGTTGGATGAAATCTTTCCTTTTCTATTCCGACGTTGTGTAATCGCAATATTAGATATTAAGGTTAGTTTTTACAATGCATGTTTACTACGGTTGAGGTTTGCGCATCTGACTAGTGATTATTTGCCCGGGGTTCAACACCTGCTATAGTTTTTGTTGCTCTCCCAAATGCAACACAGGCCTAATACAAGATATATAGCTAACTACAGGCCTAATACAAGATATACAGCTAACTAAAGTAATGACCATTAGAAAGTCATGGGACATATAGTCTGTGGTTGCATGCTCTTTTATGTAAATCATATTAATGCTTGTAGCCTGTAACTGATGCTCCGTGGTCTTATGCTGCCTTCTATTGGACATTTAGAAATGAAAAGTGATGAACTAATGTACAGACATTGGTGAGGCAGCTGAGAAAGTGTATGTTTCTTGTTAATCCCTTAGATCAGAGTCTCTAACCTGCCCCACATGTCCCACTGCAACTGCTGGACTTTCACAGAGGTTACTAGGTCACATCCAGTTCAAACCACATTTAAAAAATACAACTAATGTGGCTTGTTTATCAAGTGTTCTGCCTTGCAATAATAAATATAATAAAATAACAAAAAGAAGCTAAATGTTTTTGATTAACAAAATAATCAGAAACTAAATTGTATTCACTAACATAATATTAATACTTTTCTAAAAGTGTTCTAGGCTACCGTACCCTAGAATTAGGGTTAGGGTTAAGAGTTAGGGTTAAGGGTTAGGGTTAAGGGTTAGGGTTATGGTTTAGGGTTAAGGTTTAGGGTTAAGGGTTAGGGTTAAGGGTTAGTGTTAAGGGTTAGGGTTAAGGGTTAGGGTTAAGGTTTAGGGTTAGGGTTAAGGGTTAAGGCAAAAATAGGTAATAAGAAGGGTTAGAGTTTCTGTATAGCACGTTGTGACATCTGCTGATTTAAAAGGGGCTGTATAAATACATTTGATTGATTGTTAGGTTTAGGGTTTTTAAGGCAAAAAACAGTATGGGTTTATAGCTATCTTGCTATCGACACGTCCTTGCTCCCTGTGGCCTTCTGCAGGTACTACATAACTAATTCGCGACACTTGCTAGGCTCATAAATCAGAGGTACCAACTGCGTCAGATCTACAAATCAATGAGCTAGACCTATCCATTTGGTTCGCAACTCAGTGAACCTACGCAGCATTCGCTCAATTCGATGCCTACGAACAAAGATTTCAATGCATATCAAATTACCCATCAGCCATTTAGAAACAGCAATTCGTCTTCTGCCTGTTTAAATTGGCCACACCTTGAAAAAGAGGACAGGGATATTGGGTTTTGCTTAGATTATAACACCTTTTTCTGAAAATAACCACATATGGTTAACCATGACCAGAAAATGTTCAACGTTTGATGGCTACGTGGCAGCCATCGCTAGGACTGTGGGTCACCACAACGTGTACCCAGGCATAGAGTGTAGCGACTAAATAGCCATCGCTAGGACTGTGGGTCACCACAACGTGTACCCAGGCATAGAGTGTAGCGACTAAATAGCCATCGCTAGGACTGTGGGTCACCACAATGTGTACCCAGGCATAGAGTGTAGTGACTAAATAGCCATCGCTAGGACTGTGGGTCACCACAACGTGTACCCAGGCATAGAGTGTAGGTGCCCACTAAATAGCCATCGCTAGGACTGTGGGTCACCACAACGTGTACCCAGGCATAGAGTGTAGCGACTAAATAGCCATCGCTAGGACTGTGGGTCACCACAACGTGTACCCAGGCATAGAGTGTAGCGACTAAATAGCCATCGCTAGGACTGTGGGTCACCACAACGTGTACCCAGGCATAGAGTGTAGCGACTAAATAGCCATCGCTAGGACTGTGGGTCACCACAACGTGTACCCAGGCATAGAGTGTAGCGACTAAATAGCCATCGCTAGGACTGTGGGTCACCACAACGTGTACCCAGGCATAGAGTGTAGCGACTAAATAGCCATCGCTAGGACTGTGGGTCACCACAACGTGTACCCAGGCATAGAGTGTAGCGACTAAATAGCCATCGCTAGGACTGTGGGTCACCACAACGTGTACCCAGGCATAGAGTGTAGCGACTAAATAGCCATGGCTAGGACTGTGGGTCACCACAACGTGTACCCAGGCATAGAGTGTAGCGACTAAATAGCCATCGCTAGGACTGTGGGTCACCACAACGTGTACCCAGGCATAGAGTGTAGCGACTAAATAGCCATCGCTAGGACTGTGGGTCACCACAACGTGTACCCAGGCATAGAGTGTAGCGACTAAATAGCCATCGCTAGGACTGTGGGTCACCACAACGTGTACCCAGGCATAGAGTGTAGGTGCCCACTAAATAGCCATCGCTAGGACTGTGGGTCACCACAACATGTACCCAGGCATAGAGTGTAGCGACTAAATAGCCATCGCTAGGACTGTGGGTCACCACAACGTGTACCCAGGCATAGAGTGTAGCGACTAAATAGCCATCGCTAGGACTGTGGGTCACCACAACGTGTACCCAGGCATAGAGTGTAGCGACTAAATAGCCATCGCTAGGACTGTGGGTCACCACAACGTGTACCCAGGCATAGAGTGTAGCACTAAATAGCCATCGCTAGGACTGTGGGTCACCACAACGTGTACCCAGGCATAGAGTGTAGCGACTAAATAGCCATCGCTAGGACTGTGGGTCACCACAACGTGTACCCAGGCATAGAGTGTAGCGACTAAATAGCCATCGCTAGGACTGTGGGTCACCACAACGTGTACCCAGGCATAGAGTGTAGCGACTAAATAGCCATGGCTAGGACTGTGGGTCACCACAACGTGTACCCAGGCATAGAGTGTAGCGACTAAATAGCCATCGCTAGGACTGTGGGTCACCACAACGTGTACCCAGGCATAGAGTGTAGCGACTAAATAGCCATCGCTAGGACTGTGGGTCACCACAACGTGTACCCAGGCATAGAGTGTAGCGACTAAATAGCCATCGCTAGGACTGTGGGTCACCACAACGTGTACCCAGGCATAGAGTGTAGGTGCCCACTAAATAGCCATCGCTAGGACTGTGGGTCACCACAACATGTACCCAGGCATAGAGTGTAGCGACTAAATAGCCATTGCTAGGACTGTGGGTCACCACAACTAGTACCCAGGCATAGAGTGTAGCGACAAAATAGCCATCGCTAGGACTTTGGGTCACCACAACGTGTACCCAGGCATAGAGTGTAGCGACTAAATAGCCATCGATAGGACTGTGGGTCACCACAACGTGTACCCAGGCATAGAGTGTAGCAACTACATAGCCATCGCTAGGACTGTGGGTCACCACAACGTGTACCCAGGCATAGAGTGTAGCGACTAAATAGCCATCGCTAGGACTGTGGGTCACCTCAACGTGTACCCAGGCATAGAGTGTAGCGACTAAATAGCCATCGCTAGGACTGTGGGTCACCACAACGTGTACCCAGGCATAGAGTGTAGGTGCCCACTAAATAGCCATCGCTAGGACTGTGGGTCACTACAACGTATACCCAGGCATAGAGTGTAGGTGCCCACTAAATAGCCATCGCTAGGACTGTGGGTCACCACAATGTGTACCCAGGCATAGAGTGTAGCGACTAAATAGCCATCGCTAGGACTGTGGGTCACCACAACGTGTACCCAGGCATAGAGTGTAGGTGCCCACTAAATAGCCATCGCTAGGACTGTGGGTCACCACAACATGTACCCAGGCATAGAGTGTAGCGACTAAATAGCCATCGCTAGGACTGTGGGTCACCACAACTAGTACCCAGGCATAGAGTGTAGCGACAAAATAGCCATCGCTAGGACTTTGGGTCACCACAACGTGTACCCAGGCATAGAGTGTAGCAACTACATAGCCATCGCTAGGACTGTGGGTCACCACAACGTGTACCCAGGCATAGAGTGTAGCGACTAAATAGCCATCGCTAGGACTGTGGGTCACCTCAACGTGTACCCAGGCATAGAGTGTAGCGACTAAATAGCCATCGCTAGGACTGTGGGTCACCACAACGTGTACCCAGGCATAGAGTGTAGGTGCCCACTAAATAGCCATCACTAGGACTGTGGGTCACCACAACGTGTACCCAGGCATAGAGTGTAGCGACTAAATAGCCATCGCTAGGACTGTGGGTCACCACAATGTGTACCCAGGCATAGAGTGTAGCGACTAAATAGCCATCGCTAGGACTGTGGGTCACCACAACTAGTACCCAGGCATAGAGTGTAGCGTCTAAATAGCCATCGCTAGGACTTTTGGTCACCACAATGTGTACCCAGGCATAGAGTGTAGCGACTAAATAGCCATCGCTAGGACTGTGGGTCACCACAACGTGTACCCAGGCATAGAGTGTAGGTGCCCACTAAATAGCCATCGCTAGGACTGTGGGTCACTACAACGTGTACCCAGGCATAGAGTGTAGGTGCCCACTAAATAGCCATCGCTAGGACTGTGGGTCACCACAACGTGTACCCAGGCATAGAGTGTAGCGACTAAATAGCCATCGCTAGGACTGTGGGTCACTACAACGTGTACCCAGGCATAGAGTGTAGGTGCCCACTAAATAGGCATCGCTAGGACTGTGGGTCACCACAACGTGTACCCAGGCATAGAGTGTAGGTGCCCACTAAATAGCCATGGCTAGGACTGTGGGTCACCACAACGTGTACCCAGGCATAGAGTGTAGCGACTAAATAGCCATCGCTAGGACTGTGGGTCACCACAACGTGTACCCAGGCATAGAGTATAGGTGCCCACTAAATAGCCATGGCTAGGACTGTGGGTCACCACAACGTGTACCCAGGCATAGAGTGTATCGACTAAATAGCCATAACCTTGTTATAATATGTTAACCAAGGTTCACACAGGCAGGTGTCATTGATAACAATACCAAAGCTGGCGTTGTGACGCAGAACAGTGGGATGGGAACGTTCAGAAGGCGTGTTGGTGCCACGGTGCTCAATAGAATGAATGAAAAATGCCCTAAAGTAAGGACAGCTTTTTCGTGATTACTTCGTAACTAGGGACATAAGGTAACATTATGAAACTGGGCTCCATGGCCGACGCAACAAACTAGTTTGTATCAGAAAAAAAGGTGTTGTTAAAAATGTCATGTGTCCAGACTACTTGAGGCGCCCCAAAAATAATACTGTTGACTAACCCCATTCCGTACAAATTTGCGCAACCACAGCATTCAAACGAGGCCACAATGAAAACTAATAGGACTGTAGGGACTGTGTTGGCATCAACCACAGCATTCAAACGAGGCCACAATGAAAACAAATAGGACTGTCTGAACTGTGTTGGCATCAACCACAGCATTCAAACGAGGCCACAATGAAAACTAATAGGACTGTGGGGACTGTGTTGGCATCAACCACAGCATTCAAACGAGGCCACAATGAAAACAAATAGGACTGTCTGGACTGTGTTGGCATCAACCACAGCATTCAAACGAGGCCACAATGAAAACTAATAGGACTGTGGGGACTGTGTTGGCATCAACATTTGTGGTTTGAATTTCGTTTCTACGCCCATGGTAATGGCCCGATAGAATTGGAGAAAAGTTGAA
>NW_027039976.1:101022-105726 GCF_034236695.1 Oncorhynchus nerka
CTGGGTACATTAGGATGACGATCCGATGTCAGAATGGTTCAGATAATAACTGTTCCGGGTACATTAGGATGACGGTCCGATATCAGAATGGTTCAGATAATAACTGTTCTGGGTACATTAGGATGACGGTCCGATGTCAGAATGGTTCAGATAATAACTGTTCCGGGTACATTAGGATGACGGTCCGATGTCAGAATGGTTCAGATAATAACTGTTCTGGGTACATTAGGATGACGATCCGATATCAGAATGGTTCAGATAATAACTGTTCTGGGTACATTAGGATGACGGTCCGATGTCAGAAGGGTTCAGATAATAACTGTTCTGGGTACATTAGGATGACGGTCCGATGTCAGAATGGTTCAGATAATAACTGTTCCGGGTACATTAGGATGACGATCCGATATCAGAATGGTTCAGATAATAACTGTTCTGGGTACATTAGGATGACGGTCCGATGTCAGAAGGGTTCAGATAATAACTGTTCTGGGTACATTAGGATGACGGTCCGATGTCAGAATGGTTCAGATAATAACTGTTCCGGGTACATTAGGATGACGATCCGATGTCAGAATGGTTCAGATAATAACTGTTCCGGGTACATTAGGATGACGGTCCGATGTCAGAATGGTTCAGATAATAACTGTTCTGGGTACATTAGGATGACGGTCCGATGTCAGAATGGTTCAGATAATAACTGTTCCGGGTACATTAGGATGACGGTCCGATGTCAGAATGGTTCAGATAATAACTGTTCCGGGTACATTAGGATGACGGTCCGATGTCAGAATGGTTCAGATAATAACTGTTCTGGGTACATTAGGATGACGATCCGATATCAGAATGGTTCAGATAATAACTGTTCCGGGTACATTAGGATGACGGTCCGATGTCAGAAGGGTTCAGATAATAACTGTTCTGGGTACATTAGGATGACGGTCCGATGTCAGAATGGTTCAGATAATAACTGTTCCGGGTACATTAGGATGACGATCCGATATCAGAATGGTTCAGATAATAACTGTTCTGGGTACATTAGGATGACGGTCCGATGTCAGAAGGGTTCAGATAATAACTGTTCTGGGTACATTAGGATGACGATCCGATGTCAGAATGGTTCAGATAATAACTGTTCCGGGTACATTAGGATGACGGTCCGATATCAGAATGGTTCAGATAATAACTGTTCTGGGTACATTAGGATGACGGTCCGATGTCAGAATGGTTCAGATAATAACTGTTCCGGGTACATTAGGATGACGGTCCGATGTCAGAATGGTTCAGATAATAACTGTTCCGGGTACATTAGGATGACGGTCCGATGTCAGAATGGTTCAGATAATAACTGTTCCGGGTACATTAGGATGACGATCCGATATCAGAATGGTTCAGATAATAACTGTTCCGGGTACATTAGGATGACGGTCCGATGTCAGAAGGGTTCAGATAATAACTGTTCTGGGTACATTAGGATGACGGTCCGATGTCAGAATGGTTCAGATAATAACTGTTCCGGGTACATTAGGATGACGATCCGATATCAGAATGGTTCAGATAATAACTGTTCTGGGTACATTAGGATGACGGTCCGATGTCAGAAGGGTTCAGATAATAACTGTTCTGGGTACATTAGGATGACGGTCCGATGTCAGAATGACTCAGATAATAACTGTTCCGGGTACATTAGGATGACGGTCCGATGTCAGAATGGTTCAGATAATAACTGTTCCGGGTACATTAGGATGACGGTCCGATGTCAGAAGGGTTCAGATAATAACTACAGAACGAAGCCAACCTGAGCGTGAGATTTGGTTGAGAATGGTATGAACTCTTATTCACTACAGAAGTGATACCTCCTAGCCATTGAGTAAGCAACAGCAGCTGCAAAAGTGGGCTAGGAAAGAACAGACAGAGTATCCCGTCTACCACACAATGACATTACTACAACGTATCCAATTTACCAGCAGAGACATTCTTCAATAGAACTCGGTTGGGCAACACGGCCTTCCATCTACCACCAACCTACCGAAGCGCAGCTCAGAGTAAATATGTCTTTAAGAGTTTATTCGGAAGATAACAGCTCTATAAATATTATTTCGTGGTGCCCCGACTTTCTAGTTAATTACATTTACATGATTAGCTCAATCAGGTAATATTCATTACAAAGAAAGGATTTTATAAAATAGCATATCACTTAATCCGGCAAAAAGACACGACACTGTAGTTGGTCAACAAGTGATAACTGTTCACCAGATCCACGTGTTTACCAGGTACACATAGTCCACATCATATGTGTTTACCAGGTACACATAGTCCACATCATATGTGTTTACCAGAGACACATAGTCCACATCATATGTGTTTACCAGACACATAGTCCACATCATATGTGTTTACCAGACACATAGTCCACATCATATGTGTTTACCAGACACATAGTCCACATCATATGTGTTTACCAGAGACACATAGTCCACATCACATGTGTTTACCAGGTACACATAGTCCACATCATATGTGTTTACCAGAGACATAGTCCACATCACATGTGTTTACCAGACACATAGTCCACATCATATGTGTTTACCAGACACATAGTCCATCATATGTGTTTACCAGACACATAGTCCACATCACATGTGTTTACAGAGACATAGTCACATCATATCTGTTTACCAGATACATAGTCCACATCATATGTGTTTACCAGACACATAGTCCACATCATATGTGTTTACCAGAGACATAGTCCACATCATATGTGTTTACCAGATACATAGTCCACATCATATGTGTTTACCAGAGACATAGTCCACATCATATGTGTTTACCAGACACATAGTCCACATCATATGTGTTTACCAGACACATAGTCCACATCATATGTGTTTACCAGACACATAGTCCACATCATATGTGTTTACCAGGTACATAGTCCACATCATATGTGTTTACCAGGTACACATAGTCCACATCATATGTGTTTACCAGACACATAGTCCACATCATATGTGTTTACCAGGTACACATAGTCCACATCATATGTGTTTACCAGGTACACATAGTCCACATCATATGTGTTTACCAGAGACATAGTCCACATCATATGTGTTTACCAGAGACATAGTCCACATCATATGTGTTTACCAGACACATAGTCCACATCATATGTGTTTACCAGGTACATAGTCCACATCATATGTGTTTACCAGACACATAGTCCACATCATATGTGTTTACCAGGTACACATAGTCCACATCATATGTGATTATCAGACACATAGTCCACATCATATGTGTTTACCAGACACATAGTCCACATCATATGTGTTTACCAGGTACATAGTCCACATCATATGTGTTTACCAGGTACACATAGTCCACATCATATGTGTTTACCAGAGACACATAGTCCACATCATATGTGTTTACCAGGTACACATAGTCCACATCATATGTGTTTACCAGGTACACATAGTCCACATCATATGTGTTTACCAGACACATAGTCCACATCATATGTGTTTACTAGACAATAGTCCATCATGTGTGCTTCAGACAATAGTCCAACATCATATGTGTTTACCAGACACATAGTCCACATCATATGTGTTTACCAGGTACACATAGTCCACATCATATGTGTTTACCAGATACATAGTCCACATCATATGTGTTTACCAGGACACATAGTCCACATCATATGTGTTTACCAGACACATAGTCCACATCATATGTGTTTACCAGAGACACATAGTCCACATCATATGTGTTTACCAGGTACACATAGTCCACATCATATGTGTTTACCAGACACATAGTCCACATCATATGTGTTTACCAGACACATAGTCCACATCATATGTGTTTACCAGGTACACATAGTCCACATCATATGTGTTTACCAGGTACACATAGTCCACATCATATGTGTTTACCAGGTACACATAGTCCACATCATATGTGTTTACCAGACACATAGTCCACATCATATGTGTTTACCAGGCACATAGTCCACATCATATGTGTTTACCAGGCACACATAGTCCACATCATATGTGTTTACCAGGCACACATAGTCCACATCATATGTGTGTTTGGACAGTGAAGTTTACAGTTTTAAATTTGGCGCTATGCTCCAGCATTTCGGATTGAAATCAAATGTATTCATATTAGGTGACAGACAGTACAGAATGTCACCTTTTAATTAGGAGGTTAATGGTGGGAGGTCAGTATGTCACCTTTAATTAGAGGTTAATGGTGAGAGGTTAGAATGTCACCTTTAATTAGAGGTTAATGGTGAGAGGATTTAGGTAATGTCACCTTTAATTAGAGGTTAATGGTGAGAGGGTTAGTAATGTCACCTTTAATTAGAGGTTAATGGTGAGAGGTTAGAATGTCACCTTTAATTAGAGGTTAATGGTGAGAGGTTAGAATGTCAACCTTTAATTAGAGGTTAATGGTGAGAGGTTAGAATGTCACCTTTAATTAGAGGTTAATGGGTGAGAGGTTGTGGAATGTCACCTTTAATTAGAGGTTAACAGAGATATTGAATGTACCCCTAATTGAGGTTAATAAGAGGTTAGAATGTCACCTTTAATAGAGGTTATTAATGGTGAGAGGTTAGAACATGCCCTTAATTAGAGGGTTAATGGTGAGAGGTTGTGAATGTCACCTTTAATTAGAGGTTAATGGTGAGAGGTT
>NW_027039976.1:106226-126650 GCF_034236695.1 Oncorhynchus nerka
CAGTTTGCAACTGTATATGGGGACAAAAGATCGTACTTTTTGGAGAAATGACACAAAAAATAGAACTGTTTGGCCATAAGGACCATCATTATGTTTGGAGGAAAAAGGGGAGGCTTGCAAGCCAAAGAACACCATCCCAACCATGAAGCACTGGGGTGGCAGCATCATGTTGTGGGGTGCTTTGCTGCAGGAGGGGCTGGTGCACTTCACAAAATAGATGGCATCATGAGGATGGAAAAATATGTGGATATATTGAAGCAACATCTCAAGACATCAGTCAGGAAGTTAAAGCAGTCGCAAATGGGTCTTCCAAATGGACAATGACCCCAAGCATACTTCCAAAGTTGGAGCAAAATAGCTTAAGGACAACAAAGTCAAGATATTGGAGTGGCCATTACAAAGCCCTGACCTCAATCCTATAGAAAATGTGTGGGCAGAACTGAAAAAGTGTGTGTGAGCAAGGAGGCCTACAAACCTGACTCAGCTCTGTCAAGAGGAATGGGCCAAAATTCACCCCAGCTCTGTGACCCAAATTAAGCTCTGAATACTAATTGAGTGTATGTAAACTTATGACCCACTGGGAATGTGATGAAAGAAATAAAAGCTAAATAAATCATTCCCTATACTTTTATTCTGACATTTCACATTCTTAAAATAAAGTGGTGATCCTAACTGACCTAAGACAGGAATTTTTACTAGGATTAAATGTCAGCAATTGTGAAAATGGAGTTTAAATGTATTTGGCTAAGGTGTATGTAACTGTACATTATAACCTAGCCTACATTACATAACATAACTAAAATAAAAATATCTAAAATATCTTACTTGTTGCTTTCTGAATGTATGAATGATTTCCCCCTCAGATCAATCATTCCCATTTTAGCCCTTCAGTCTACATATTCAGATTCGTTTAGAAAATAACAGATTGATAGATAATAGCCTACTTTTAGTGAATACAAATAAGTGTGAGACATGACCTTGTGTTGCTACACTGTCTAGAACTACCTTAACAAACAGTGACTTATTATTATTATTGACAGTTACCATGGAGAAGAGATGTCACAACTACATAATCATGTGAATTCATTAAATCATCTGACTGTTTCGATGTGTCTGTTAGTAAATGTTTTTATTTCTGAGAAATAATGAATTATTATGAACAATTGTCATTCAAGAATTAGTTGTCACTATGTTAATCACAACCAACATGCTGGATCTCTGTTTAGTTGTCAGAGGTCTAAAATGAGTCTCTCTGGGGAGAGAGAGGAGGGGGGCCCTGCCTCCAAAATGAGACTCTCTGGGGAACATGACACCACAGCTAAAAGGTGAGATGACAAGTTTGTTCATGTGAAGAGTTTATTTCCAAAATGCTGTATCCCAATCACATTTGTTTTCATCAGAAATGATTGCTCATGGTTACTTTCTATTGGTTCGGTTGCCAGAGACGTGACCCAGTAGTTAAGTATTTTTGTTATGTATCTATGGATGAGACCCAGTCGTTAAGTCTTTTGTTCTGTATCTATGGATGAGACCCAGTAGTTAAGTCTTTTTGTTCTGTATCTATGGATGAGACCCAGTAGTTAAGTCTTTTTGTTCTGTATCTATGGATGAGACCCAGTAGTTAAGTCTTTTTGTTCTGTATCTATGGATGAGAGCCAGTAGTTAAGTCTTTTTGTTCTGTATCTATGGATGAGACCCAGTAGTTAAGTCTTTTTGTTCTGTATCTATGGATGAGACCCATGAGTATTTTTGTTCTGTATCTATGGATGAGACCCAGTCATTAAGTCTTTTTGTTCTGTATCTATGGATGAGACCCAGTCGTTAAGTATTTTTGTTCTGTATCTATGGATGAGACCCAGTCGTTAAGTCTTTTTGTTCTGTATCTATGGATGAGACCCGGTAGTTAAGTCTTTTTGTTCTGTATCTATTGAGACCCAGTAGTTAAGTCTTTTTGTTCTGTATCTATGGATGAGACCCAGTCGTTAAGTCTTTTTGTTCTGTATCTATGGATGAGACCCAGTCGTTAAGTCTTTTTGTTCTGTATCTATGGATGAGACCCAGTCGTTAAGTATTTTTGTTCTGTATCTATGGATGAGACCCAGTAGTTAAGTCTTTTTGTTCTGTATCTATGGATGAGACCCAGTCATTCGTTCTAAATGATCCATTGCCAAACTGGGTGGTAACGTTCTTATCCCTTTCTAGCTAGACAACTACAGATATCTTACAGTCACGTCAAAGAGTGCAGCCAGAATAACAGCAAAGTAGCTGCAGTTCCATTTGTTTTAGCTGTTTTCTAGTGACATTTATTTGGATAAATCCATGACAATGAGCACAATTTCACCTGGAGTAGAACATGTGCTCTCTCGTCAGGACACGGTTGTTCAGAGTCCTTTAAACAATCAAAGCCAATGTTCCAACATTTCTGAAAACGGATATATAGCGTTTTGGAATGAAACTCTTCTTACAGTATGTTTCTCCATCTGAGCTCAGAGTAGATGAGAGATGTAATGTTTGTCTCTGTTGTGTTGAAGTCCAATCAAGCAGGAGAGACCAGCCTCCCCTGGGCCCAGCGGTCTGTCCATGAAGAGTGACGGTCTATGGGTATACCTATATTGTTCAGAGAGGCAGACTTTTCTACTGGACAAAGGTAAGAGGTACTCATGGGTCATGGTCTGTGAGTTAAACAACACTGTCTCTAGTTATTTCTCCTCTCCCATTTTTCAATTTATTTTTGTTGTTTTAATAATCAATAGGCTAATCCTTTTTCCATTTTCAAAGTCATGAAACAATATTAAACAAACACAACATTCCCTCCCTGTGTGTTTGTGCACTCCTTGGATGTTTTGTCCCCAGAAACCTGGTTGAGGAAATGTAATCTCATGTTTTGTGCACAGGAGGAGACATCAGAGTCAGAGATTCTCAGTGGTCAGTCTTCCCAGAGTCAGCAAACAGACTGGCCTCCATATTCAGTGTATGTGGTCCTGTTATGTACATTTGTTTTTGTTTACCTCAAGTAAAGTTGATATGTCAATCATTCATTAATGTGTTAATGAAAGCATTTCTTCTCTTGCTTAAATTATTTACATTATTTATTTCAGTTGCTTGAAGAGAATATTATGACATTTGTAAAGAACGAGCTGAAGATGTTCAAGAGGATTCTTAGTCCAGAACTCCCAGAAGGCTTTGAGAGTCAGAAGCAGGATAAGGAAGTGGATGCTGAAGATGAGAAGCAGGAGAGCAGTGCCAGAGAGGGGGCTCTGAAGATCACACTGCACGTCCTGAGGAAAATGAACCAGAAGGAGCTTGCTGACACACTGGAGAAAAGTAAGAGCTGTCTGCCTCATGTTGAATGCTGTTTTATAACAAACATTTAAAAGCTGAAGCTAAATTACAGCTAAAATAGCCGTGTAACACAAAGACATTGTACCAGACTTAACACAACACCTAGTGACCTCATCAAGTACAGTAGCAGCAGGGATGTGTTGTGGTGATTCATTTAGACAAGAGAGAATTAATAATACCATCAATAATACCAATAATGATATAATCAGTCACACCGGTGTGTAATGTATAATGAAAACATTTACACATTTATACAGACAGTTACAGTAAGATAATACATTATTACCATTTAAACATTATAGCACAGTCTAACAATACTGTAGGCATTAAATCAGATGTAATATTAATATCCTCTGTGTTATTTCTTCATTCAGATGAGCTTGCTGTGATTTGCCAACGTGAACTCAAATCTAATCTAAAGAAGAAGTTTCAATGTGTATTTGAGGGGATCGCTAAACAAGGAAACCCAACACTTCTCAATAAGATCTACACAGAGCTCTACATCACAGAGGGTGGAACAGGAGAGGTCAATAATGAACATGAGCTGAGACAGATTGAGACAACAACCAGGACACAAGCAAGACCAGAGACTGCAATCAAATGTAATGACATCTTCAAACCCTTAACTGGACAAGACAAACCTATCAGAACTGTGCTGACAAAGGGAGTCGCTGGCATTGGAAAAACAGTCTCTGTACAGAAATTCATTCTGGACTGGGCTGAAGGAAAAGCAAATCAGGATGTTCAATTTGTTTTTTCATTCCCTTTTCGGGAGCTGAATTTGATGAAAGAGAAAAAACACACTTTGATTGAACTTCTCTATCACTTCTCAATGGAAACCAAAGAATCAAGGATCTCCAAATACGACAAGTACAAAATTCTGTTCATCTTTGATGGTCTGGATGAGTGCCGACTCCCCCTAGACTTCCAGAACAACAAGATGTGTTGTGACGTCACAGAGTCAACCTCAGTGGATGTTCTGCTGACAAATCTCATCAAGGGAAACCTGCTTCCCTCTGCTCTCCTCTGGATAACTACCCGACCTGCAGCAGCCAATAAGATCCCTTCTGAGTGTGTTGACCAGGTGACAGAGGTACAAGGGTTCAATGACCCACAGAAGGAGGAGTACTTCAGGAAGAGATTCAGTGATGAGGACCTGGCCAGCAGAATCATCTCACACATAAAGACATCAAGGAGCCTCCACATCATGTGCCACATTCCAGTCTTCTGTTGGATTTCTGCAACAGTCCTTGAACACATGCTGAAACATAAGAGAGAAGAGATGCCCAATACTCTGACTGAGATGTACACACACCTTGTGGTGTTTCATACCATAAAGAAGAATGAAAAGTATCTTGGGAAAGAAGAGAGAGGTCCACACTGGAATAAAGAGAGCATTCTGTCACTGGGAAAACTGGCTTTTCAACAGCTTGTGAATGGCAATCTGATTTTCTATGAAGAAGACCTGAAAGAGGCTGGCATTGATGTCAATGAAGCCTCAGTGTACTCAGGATTGTGCACACAGATTTTTAAAGAGGAATGTGGGCTGTACCAGGACAAGGTGTACTGCTTCGTGCATCTGAGCATTCAGGAGTTTCTGGCTGCTGTATATGTGTTCCTCTCATTCAGCAACAACAATGAAAATCTAATGGCCGAACCTCAAACAACATCCAGGAACGTTTATGTGAGGATCAGACAGAAAATTAAAGTCACCGTCTACAAGAGTGCTGTGGATGAAGCCTTACAAAGTGAGACGGGAAACCTGGACCTTTTCCTCCGCTTCCTTCTGGGCCTCTCACTGGAGTCCAATCAGAAGCACTTACGAGGTCTACTGACAAAGACAAGAAGCAGCTCACAGAGCCATGAAAAAACAGTCAAGTACATCAAGGAGAAGATCAGGGAGAATCCCTCTCCAGAGAGGTGCATCAATCTGTTCCACTGTCTGAATGAACTGAATGACCATTCTCTAGTGGAGGAGATCCAAAGCTACCTGAGATCAGGAAGTGTCTCCAGTGATGAACTCTTACCTGCACAGTGGTCAGCTCTGGTCTTTGTGTTGCTGACTTCAGAAAAGGAGCTGGATGTGTTTGACCTGAAGAAATACTCCAGATCAGAGGAAGGTCTTCTGAGGCTGCTGCCAGTGGTCAAAGTCTCCAGAGCTGCTCTGTGAGTAAATACAATGATATTTAAGAACTAATCAGCAGGATGAAATATTCAGTTTAGAGAAAAATATGTATTATTGAATAACATATTGAATCAGTACATTGCTGTTCACATTAGTATAATAAAATAACCATAACATTCTAGGAGACGGAAGATGAATCTACTGTATATGTTGTTTGAGAGAATGAACCAAATGCATCTGCAATTGTCCTTCTACAATCCTGGTGTTAAATGAACAGTGTGTTTGTGAAATCATGATTATCTCTCTGTCAGGCTGACAGGCTGTGGGGTCACTGAGGAAGGCTGTGCTTCTCTGGCCTCTGCTCTGAGGTCAAACCCCTCACACCTGAAAGAGCTGGATCTGAGTAACAATGACCTGAAGGATTCAGGAGTGAAGCTGCTCTCTGACGGACTGGGGAATCCCCACTGTAAACTGGAGACTCTGAGGTCAGTATTCCTGTTGTCATGACGTTGGGCTGGGGGTAGGTTTATGACAGTCATAAATACCTCTTCCCCCCCTTTTCCTCCCTCTACCCTACTGATGTGACATTTAAATCCCCCTTGGTTAACATAGAGTTTCTGGGAACATCAGAAGGTGGGGGGAAATGAATCATATTCTGGTAATCTGACCAATGGAACATATGCAGTGGTACTTAATGAATATGATGTCAGTTCGGTTGTCATCTGAGACATTCTCATCAATGATAGGATGACATAAACTCTAGTCTGAGCATTGTAGTTATCGGATTCACATGGAATTGTTGTTCAATTTAAATGTTTGAACATAAAATTATTGGTGAAAAGATTAAATGTAATTTTAGCTTCCAAATGAGAGATTTGGGTTTTCATAAGGTTAGGGCTCTGTGAAGAGACATGGGCTGTAAAACTATGAAAACACACCCTTCTCCCTCCACTATATAAAGTCTTGACGAAAATGTAATCTCTTGTTCTGGGTACATTAGGATGACGATCCGATGTCAGAATGGTTCAGATAATAACTGTTCCGGGTACATTAGGATGACGGTCCGATATCAGAATGGTTCAGATAATAACTGTTCTGGGTACATTAGGATGACGGTCCGATGTCAGAATGGTTCAGATAATAACTGTTCCGGGTACATTAGGATACATTCAGAAGGATGTCAGAATGGTTCAGATAATAACTGTTCTGGTACATTAGGTCGATACATTAGGATCGAGAATGGATTCAGATAATAACTGTTCTGGGTACATTAGGATGACGATCCGATCAGAATGGTTCAGAATGGTTCAGATAATAACTGTTCAGAATGGGTACATTAGGATGACGGTCCGATGTCAGAATGGTTCAGATAATAACTGTTCTGGGTACATTAGGATGGTCCGATCCGATGTCAGAATGGTTCAGATAATAACGGTCCGATTCAGAATGGTTCAGATAATAACTGTTCGGGTACATTAGGATGACGATCCGATATCAGAATGGTTCAGATAATAACTGTTCTGGGTACATTAGGATGGCGGTCCGATGTCAGAATGGTTCAGATAATAACTGTTCATTAGGATGACGGTCCGATGTCAGAATGGTTCAGATAATAACTGTTCGGGTACATTAGGATGACGATCCGATATCAGAATGGTTCAGATAATAACTGTTCTGGGTACATTAGGACTGTTCCGGTGACGGTCTGTTCTGGGTACGATGTTCAGAATGGTTCAGATAATAACTGTTCTGGGTACATTAGGATGACGGTCCGATGTCAGAATGGTTCAGATAATAACTGTTCTGGGTACATTAGGAACGGTCCGAAGTCAGAATGGTTCAGATAATAACTGTTCTGGGTACATTAGGATGATTCCGATGTCAGAAGGGTTCAGATAATAATGCGGTCCGATGTCATGAACCTTATTCACTCACAGATTTGGTTGAGAATGGTATGAACTCTTATTCACTACAGAAGTGATACCTCCTAGCCATTGAGTAAGCAACAGCAGCTGCAAAAGTGGGCTAGGAAAGAACAGACAGAGTATCCCGTCTACCACACAATGACATTACTACAACGTATCCAATTTACCAGCAGAGACATTCTTCAATAGAACTCGGTTGGGCAACACGGCCTTCCATCTACCACCAACCTACCGAAGCGCAGCTCAGAGTAAATATGTCTTTAAGAGTTTATTCGGAAGATAACAGCTCTATAAATATTATTTCGTGGTGCCCCGACTTTCTAGTTAATTACATTTACATGATTAGCTCAATCAGGTAATATTCATTACAAAGAAAGGATTTTATAAAATAGCATATCACTTAATCCGGCAAAAAGACACGACACTGTAGTTGGTCAACAAGTGATAACTGTTCACCAGATCCACGTGTTTACCAGGTACACATAGTCCACATCATATGTGTTTACCAGGTACACATAGTCCACATCATATGTGTTTACCAGAGACACATAGTCCACATCATATGTGTTTACCAGACACATAGTCCACATCATATGTGTTTACCAGACACATAGTCCACATCATATGTGTTTACCAGACACATAGTCCACATCATATGTGTTTACCAGAGACACATAGTCCACATCACATGTGTTTACCAGGTACACATAGTCCACATCATATGTGTTTACCAGAGACATAGTCCACATCACATGTGTTTACCAGACACATAGTCCACATCATGTGTTTACCAGACACATAGTCCACATCATATGTGTTTACCAGACACATAGTCCACATCACATGTGTTTACCAGAGACATAGTCCACATCATATGTGTTTACCAGATACATAGTCCACATCATATGTGTTTACCAGACACATAGTCCACATCATATGTGTTTACCAGAGACATAGTCCACATCATATGTGTTTACCAGATACATAGTCCACATCATATGTGTTTACCAGAGACATAGTCCACATCATATGTGTTTACCAGACACATAGTCCACATCATATGTGTTTACCAGACACATAGTCCACATCATATGTGTTTACCAGACACATAGTCCACATCATATGTGTTTACCAGGTACATAGTCCACATCATATGTGTTTACCAGGTACATAGTCCACATCATATGTGTTTACCAGACACATAGTCCACATCATATGTGTTTACCAGGTACACATAGTCCACATCATATGTGTTTACCAGGTACACATAGTCCACATCATATGTGTTTACCAGAGACATAGTCCACATCATATGTGTTTACCAGAGACATAGTCCACATCATATGTGTTTACCAGACACATAGTCCACATCATATGTGTTTACCAGGTACATAGTCCACATCATATGTGTTTACCAGACACATAGTCCACATCATATGTGTTTACCAGGTACACATAGTCCACATCATATGTGATTATCAGACACATAGTCCACATCATATGTGTTTACCAGACACATAGTCCACATCATATGTGTTTACCAGACACACATAGTCCACATCATATGTGTTTACCAGGTACACATAGTCCACATCATATGTGTTTACCAGAGACACATAGTCCACATCATATGTGTTTACCAGAGACACATAGTCCACATCATATGTGTTTACCAGGTACACATAGTCCACATCATATGTGTTTACCAGACACATAGTCCACATCATATGTGTTTACCAGAGACACATAGTCCACATCATATGTGTTTACCAGACACATAGTCCACATCATATGTGTTTACCAGACACATAGTCCACATCATATGTTTACCAGACACATAGTCCACATCATATGTGTTTACAGGTACATAGTCCACATCATATGTGTTTACCAGTCCACATCATAGTTTCCACATCATATGTGTTTACCAGAGACACATAGTCCACATCATATGTGTTTACCAGGTACACATAGTCCACATCATATGTGTTTACCAGGTACACATAGTCCACATCATATGTGTTTACCAGACACATAGTCCACATCATATGTGTTTACCAGGTACACATAGTCCACATCATATGTGTTTACCAGGTACACATAGTCCACATCATATGTGTTTACCAGGTACACATAGTCCACATCATATGTGTTTACCAGACACATAGTCCACATCATATGTGTTTACCAGGCACATAGTCCACATCATATGTGTTTACCAGGTACACATAGTCCACATCATATGTGTTTACCAGGTACACATAGTCCACATCATATGTGTGTGGACAGTGAAGTTTACAGTTTTAAATTTGGCGCTATGCTCCAGCATTTTAGATTGAAATCAAATGTTTCATATTAGACGACAGTACAGAATGTCACCTTTAATTAGAGGTTAATGGTGAGAGGTTAGTATGTCACCTTTAATTAGAGGTTAATGGTGAGAGGTTAGAATGTCACCTTTAATTAGAGGTTAATGGTGAGAGGTTAGAATGTCACCTTTAATTAGAGGTTAATGGTGAGAGGTTAGTATGTCACCTTTAATTAGAGGTTAATGGTGAGAGGTTAGAATGTCACCTTTAATTAGAGGTTAATGGTGAGAGGTTAGAATGTCACCTTTAATTAGAGGTTAATGGTGAGAGGTTAGAATGTCACCTTTAATTAGAGGTTAATGGTGAGAGGTTAGAATGTCACCTTTTAATTAGAGGTTAATGGTGAGAGGTTAGAATGTCACCTTTAATTAGAGGTTAATGGTGAGAGGTTAGAATGTCACCTTTAATTAGAGGTTAATGGAATGAGAGGTTAATGGTAGTTAGAATGTCACCTTTAATTAGAGGTTAATGGTGAGAGGTTGAATGTCACCTTTAATTAGAGGTTAATGGTGAGAGGTTAGAATGTCACCTTTAATTAGAGGTTAATGGTGAGAGGTTAGTATGTCACCTTTAATTAGAGGTTAATGGTGAGAGGTTAGAATGTTTTGTTGTAGCCTCTGTAACTCTCTCACTCGTTATTATTCATGATTAATTCATGATTTTTCTTAATCATGGAAGTCACAAGCTTGATGTATTCATTGCACTAAACTTTTGACAATTTTAATACACAATACGTGAATTGGTCAGAATACTTGTACTTTTTCAAATAGGGGGACTAGATACATAAAGTGTGTTTATTTTTCTAAATGGTGAAATGGATGTGTATCAAAATACCCTCAAATAAAAGGTGACCTTATATACTGTTACCTTATGTGAAACATTTTATCTAAAATTGAAAATTATATAGTTTAGAACCACATTTAAATGTTAGCTTCACTGTCAAAAGATGGCGCCGAAGAGGATGGCTGACGTCTTACTTCCTAATCAATTGTGTTATTTTGTTAGTTTTTTAGCGTTGTTTGTAACTTATTATTTTACTTATTTTGTACATAATGTTGCTGCTACCGTCTCTTATGACTGAAAAATAACTTCTGGACATCAGAACTGGGATTCCTCACTACGAACTGGAGGAAGCTTTTTCCTTTAACGAGTAGAATATACTGCTCTCCCGGGAGAACAGGCCCAAATCCCCGTAATTTGCATGAAGAAAAGACGGAGGAAAAGAGGACCCAGATCGGGCTGCCTTCTGAGAATCCGTAGGCAAGCGATTAAACTCCCACTGCCATACATTGTACTTGCTAGCATGCAATCATTGTAAAATAAAATTGATGACCTACGATTACGATTATCCTACCGACAGGACATTAAGAACTGTAATATCTCATGTTTCACCGAGTCGTAGCTGAACGACGACACGGATAATATCAAGCTGGTGGGATGTTTAATGCACCGGCAGAACAGGGAAGCTACGTCTGGTAAGACGAGGGGTGGGGGTGTGTGTCTTTCCGTCAATAACAACTGGTGCGTGATGTCTAATATTAAAGAAGTCTCGAGGTATTGCTCACCCGAGGTAGAGTACATTATGATAAGCTGTAGACCACACTATCTACCAAGAGTTCTCATCTATATTATTCATAGCCATCTACTTACCACCACAGACCGATGCTGGCACTAAGACCGCACTCAACCAACTCTATCAGGCCATAAGCAAACAAGAAAATGCTAATCCAGAAGCTGCGCTCCTAGTGGCCAGGGACTTTAATGCAGGCAAAATTAAATCAGTTTTACCAAATTACCAAACTTTCCCCCTCAGGAGACTGAAAAGATTTGGCATGGGTCCCCCTATCCTCAAAAGGATCTACAGCTGCATCATCGAGAGCATCCTTACCGGTTGCATCACCGCCTGCTATGGCAACTGCTCGGCATCTGACCACAAGGCTCTATAGAGGGTAGTGCGTATGGCCCAGTACATCACTGGGGCCAAGCTTCCTGCCACCCAGGACCTATATAATAGGCGGTGTCAGTGGAAAGCCCATAAAATTGTCAGAGACTCAAGTCATCCTTGTCATAGACTGTTCTCTCTGCTACTGCACGGCAAGCGGTACTGTAGCGCCAAGTCTGGGACCAAAAGGCTCCTTAATAATAGCTTCTACCCCCAAGCATAAGACTGCTGAACAATTCATCAAATGGCCACCGGACCATTACATAGACCCCCACTCTCCCCATCCATTTGGTTGTACACTTCTGATACTCGCTGTTAAATATCTTTGCATAGTCACTTCACCCCTACCTACATGTAAAAATGACTTCAACTAACCTGTAACCCCGCACTCTGACTCAGTACTGGTACCCCCTGTATATAACCTCATTATTGTTATGTTATTGTGTTACTTTTTATAATTTTTTATTTTGTTTTTTACTTTAGTTTATTTGGTAAATATTTTCTTAACTCTTCTTGAACTGCACTGTTGGTTAAGAGCTTGAAAGTAAGCATTTCACTGTAAAGTCTACACTTGTTGTATTCGGCGCATGTGACAATTAAAGTTGGATTTGATTTTGATTTGATTTTGTTTGGTGTGGACTGAATACTCAATACAATCTAAATCTGATACCTCACTGTCTGTCTTTTGACTGATAATACTTTTTAAATGGTCTGGTCAGTTAACAGTGTGTTTGTAAAATGATGATGATTTCTTTGCAGGCTGTCAGGCTGTCTAGTCACAGAGGAAGGCTGTGCTTCTCTGGTCTTAGCTCTGAGGTCAAACCCCTCACATCTGAGAGAGCTGGACCTGAGCTACAATCACCCAGGAGACTCAGGAGTCAGACTGCTCTCTGCTGGACTGGAGGATCCACACTGCAGACTGGATAAACTCAAGTATGTAGAGGGTTTATGTTAATGTTCATATCAGACATGTTTGAGTTATCAGGCCTGTTAAGACAAACATTCTTACCAAATGATATGCTGACTGTGTGTGTTGTGTGTATCCCTCAATGACTGTCTGTTCTTCTGCTTACCACTACAGTGTGGAACATTGTGGAGAGAACAGAATGAAACCTGGCCTTAGAAAATGTGAGTGTTAACTACTGTGAAGAATATGATTAAGAAAAGTCTTAAATTCAAGTTAAGTCAAAGTCAAAGACCACCATCATTACTTACTTGGTCATATTAAATATAATATGTAGTTCTACAGAAGCAGAAATCAGGGACACCAAAGTTTAGAACGAGTTGCTTTGACAATGTGTGTGTCTGTGTAGGTGAGTGGCATGTTCGTGTTACATTAGAAATGTGTGTGTGTTCAGGGTGTGAGTGTATGTGTGTCATTTTTGTGAATAAGTGTTTTTTTACATTACCATACAGTATAACATATGATCATTCAACAAGTCTCAAGTTACCTTAACTTCTCCTGTTGATACCTAGACACATCTACATTAAATTAATTAGTGAAAAGTGAATTAACATTCTAATGTGAATGATGATGATTTCTAATATTGTGTCTGGTTTCATCCATCAGATGTCTGTGATCTCACACTGGACCCAAACACAGTAAACAGACTCCTCTCTCTGTCTGAGGACAACAGAAAGGTGACATGTAGGAGACAGGAACGGCGGTATCCTGATCACCCAGAGAGATTTGAGGACTGTGAACAGGTGCTGTGTAGCGAGGGTCTGACTGGGCGCTGTTACTGGGAGGTAGAGAGGAGTGGGGGAGGGGCTGTGATGGGAGTGACATATAAAGGAATCAAAAGGAGAGGAGGGGGCATTGACTGTGGGATTGGATACAATGACAAGTCCTGGAGTCTGGTCTGCTCTGACAACAGTTACAAGGCCTGTCACAATAATAATCACACTACCATAGACGTCCCGTCCTCCAGCTCCCACAGAGTAGGAGTGTATCTGGACTGGCCAGCCGGCACTCTGTCCTTCTACAGAGCCTCCTCTGACACACTGACCCACCTGAACACATTCTACACCACATTCACTGAGCCCCTCTATCCAGGGTTTAGGGTTTATGATGTTACCTCCTCAGTGTCCCTTTGTCAAGTGGTCACTGTGTCAAACACAACATGATGTTTCACTCTAATCATGTGTTTAATGTTTGATCACAATATGACATTTAAATACATGGAGGAACACACCAGTTTGGATCAATTTATTCCTGGAAATAATAACCATGGTAACTCTGTGTCCGTCTCTTTCTGTGATCCTGCGCCCTGTGAGAACACACATACGGTACACACACACACTGGACTCACACACACAAACACACACACAGGACACACACACTGTACACACACACACTGGACTCACACACACAAACACACACACAGGACACACACACGCAACGGACACACACACACACACGCACTGGACACACATACACATACTGGACACAAATACTGGAAACACACACTGGACAAACACACACACTGGACACACACACGCACTGGACACACACACACACACACACACACTCATACATAAATGGCCCCGGAGAAGAAGGCAGATGTTTTATGTGCCTCCAACCGATTGTGTTTTTTGTTGGTTTATTTGGGTTGTTTGTAACTCGTTTTGTACATAATGTTGCTGCTACCGGCTCTTATGACCAAAAAATAACTTCTGGACATCAGGTCTGCGATTACTTACCACGGACTGGCAGAATCCTTTTTTTCCTTTAACGAGTCTGACGAGCCCGACGCAAACAATATACTGCTTTCTCGGGAACAGGCCCAGATCCCTGTGATGTGGCAGGGCTTGCAAACCATTACAGACTACAAAGGGAAGCACAGCCGAGAGCTGCCCAGTGACACGAGCCTACCAGATGAGCTAAACTACTTCTATGTTCGCTTCGAGGCAAAGAACACTGAAACATGCATGAGAGAACCAGCTGTTCCAGAAGACTGTGTGATCACACTCTCCACGGCCGATGTGAGTAAGACCTTTAAACAGGTCAACATTCACAAGGCTGCAGAGCCAGAAGGATTACCAGGACGTGTACTGTGAGCATGTGTTGATCAACTGGCAAGTGTCTTCACTGACATTTTCAACCTCTCCCTGTCTGAGTCTGTAATACAAACATGTTTTAAGCAGACCACCATAGTCCCTGTGCCCAAGAACGCTAAGGTAACCTGCCAAAATGACTACCGACTCGTAGCACTCACGTCTGTAGCTATGAAGTGCTATGAAAGGCTGGTCATGTCTCACATCAACACCATTATCCCAGAAACCCTAGACCCACTTTGTTATGGTATCTTCTGTTTGGGTGTCTCAGGTCAGGACTTTGTTATGGTATCTTCTGTTTGGGTGTCTCAGGTCAGGACTTTGTTATGGTATCTTCTGTTTGGGTGTCTCAGGTCAGGACTTTGTTACGACATCTTCTGATTGGGTGTCTCAGGTCAGGACTTTGTTATGGTATCTTCTGTTTGGGTGTCTCAGGTCAGGACTTTGCTATGGTATCTTCTGTTTGGGTGTCTCAGGTCAGGACTTTGTTATGGTATCTTCTGTTTGGGTGTCTCAGGTCAGGACTTTGTTATGGTATCTTCTGTTTGGGTGTCTCAGGTCAGGACTTTGCTATGGCATCTTCTGTTTGGGTGTCTCAGGTCAGGTCTGAGCCATAATCAGAATGTGTCTCTGTCTCCATTTCCAACCCTGCCATTTCTACCTGTCCTGATCTAGTGTTTGACCCCTGACCTCCTCACACCATCTCACTCCATGTCCATGTCCTATGTCTGCTTGTTATGTCACCTTTTAGCTCCCACCTCTACTTCACTGTGTTATAATGGACCTTATGCATACTGACCTTTTGTTATGTCACCTCTGTAACTCAGGTATCAAACATACTGACCTTTCTGACCCTGTCCCATGGTCCTACTTCACTGTGTTATAATGGACCTTATGCTTGTTATGTCACCTCTGTAACCAGGTATCAAACATACTGACCTTTCTGACCCTGTCCCATGGTCCTACTTCACTGTGTTATAATGGACCTTATGCTTGTTATGTCACCTCTGTAACCAGCTATCAAACATACTGACCTTTCTGACCCTGTCCCATGGTCCTACTTCACTGTGTTATAATGGACCTTATGCTTGTTATGTCACCTCTGTAACCAGGTATCAAACATACTGACCTTTCTGACCCTGTCCCATGGCCCTACTTCACTGTGTTATAATGGACCTTATGCTTGTTATGTCACCTCTGTAACCAGGTATCAAACATACTGACCTTTCTGACCCTGTCCCATGGTCCTACTTCACTGTGTTATAATGGACCTGACCTTTCTGACCCTGTCCCATGGTCCTACTTCACTGTGTTATAATGGCTTGTTATGTCACCTCTGTAACCAGCTATCAAACATACTGACCTTTCTGACCCTGTCCCATGGTCCTACTTCACTGTGTTATAATGGACCTTATGCTTGTTATGTCTCCTCTGTAACCAGCTATCAAACATACTGACCTTTCTGACCCTGTCCCATGGTCCTACTTCACTGTGTTATAATGGACCTTATGCTTGTTATGTCACCTCTGTAACCAGGTATCAAACATACTGACCTTTCTGACCCTGTCCCATGGTCCTACTTCACTGTGTTATAATGGACCTTATGCTTGTTATGTCACCTCTGTAACCAGGTATCAAACATACTGACCTTTCTGACCCTGTCCCATGGTCCTACTTCACTGTGTTATAATGGACCTTATGCTTGTTATGTCTCCTCTGTAACCAGGTATCAAACATACTGACCTTTCTGACTCTGTCCCATGGTCCTACTTCACTGTGTTATAATGGACCTTATGCTTGTTATGTCTCCTCTGTAACCAGGTATCAAACATACTGACCTTTCTGACCCTGTCCCATGGTCCTACTTCACTGTGTTATAATGGACCTTATGCTTGTTATGTCTCCTCTGTAACCAGGTATCAAACATACTGACCTTTCTGACCCTGTCCCATGGTCCTACTTCACTGTGTTATAATGGACCTTATGCTTGTTATGTCACCTCTGTAACCAGGTATCAAACATACTGACCTTTCTGACCCTGTCCCATGGTCCTACTTCACTGTGTTATAATGGACCTTATGCTTGTTATGTCACCTCTGTAACCAGGTATCAAACATACTGACCTTTCTGACTCTGTCCCATGGTCCTACTTCACTGTGTTATAATGGACCTTATGCTTGTTATGTCACCTCTGTAACCAGGTATCAAACATACTGACCTTTCTGACCCTGTCCCATGGTCCTACTTCACTGTGTTATAATGGACCTTATGCTTGTTATGTCACCTCTGTAACCAGGTATCAAACATACTGACCTTTCTGACCCTGTCCCATGGTCCTACTTCACTGTGTTATAATGGACCTTATGCTTGTTATGTCTCCTCTGTAACCAGGTATCAAACATACTGACCTTTCTGACCCTGTCCCATGGTCCTACTTCACTGTGTTATAATGGACCTTATGCTTGTTATGTCACCTCTGTAACCAGGTATCAAACATACTGACCTTTCTGACTCTGTCCCATGGTCCTACTTCACTGTGTTATAATGGACCTTATGCTTGTTATGTCTCCTCTGTAACCAGGTATCAAACATACTGACCTTTCTGACCCTGTCCCATGGTCCTACTTCACTGTGTTATAATGGACCTTATGCTTGTTATGTCTCCTCTGTAACCAGGTATCAAACATACTGACCTTTCTGACTGTCTGTCCCATGGTCCTACTTCACTGTGTTATAATGGACCTTATGCTTGTTATGTCTCCTCTGTAACCAGGTATCAAACATACTGACCTTTCTGACCCTGTCCCATGGTCCTACTTCACTGTGTTATAATGGACCTTATGCTTGTTATGTCTCCTCTGTAACCAGCTATCAAACATACTGACCTTTCTGACCCTGTCCCATGGTCCTACTTCACTGTGTTATAATGGACCTTATGCTTGTTATGTCTCCTCTGTAACCAGGTATCAAACATACTGACCTTTCTGACCCTGTCCCATGGTCCTACTTCACTGTGTTATAATGGACCTTATGCTTGTTATGTCTCCTCTGTAACCAGGTATCAAACATACTGACCTTTCTGACTCTGTCCCATGGTCCTACTTCACTGTGTTATAATGGACCTTAATGCTTGTTATGTCTCCTCTGTAACCAGGTATCAAACATACTGACCTTTCTGACTCTGTCCCATGGTCCTACTTCACTGTGTTATAATGGACCTTATGCTTGTTATGTCTCCTCTGTAACCAGGTATCAAACATACTGACCTTTCTGACTCTGTCCCATGGTCCTACTTCACTGTGTTATAATGGACCTTATGCTTGTTATGTCTCCTCTGTAACCAGGTATCAAACATACTGACCTTTCTGACTCTGTCCCATAAATTCCTCTATGAGTTTTGTTTAGTGTCCATTTCCTTATGTATGTATGTATTTGTTGTATACTGGGTGGCAGTGAAGCCTAGTGGTCAGAGCGTTGGACTAGTAACCGAAATGTTGCAAGAACGAATCCCCGAGCTGACAAGGCACAAATCTGTCGTTCTGCCCCACTGTTCCTAGGCCGTCAGTGAACGTCAGTGAATGAAGTGAATGAAGATCACGTGACTGAGGACAATATTGCCGTGGTTGAGGACAATATTGAAGTGAATGACAATCAGGAACTTATTGAGAAATGAAAAATGGTTGTAATTGTTGGAACCATTAGACCGTTTGATAAAAGTATTGAGCAGAGGGGCTCATATACAGAACAGTTTAAATATTTTGTTCTTGTAAATGACATTGATCAGGACAACATTGTGCCTACATGGTTTAGTATAACGGGGCCAAATACACATCATTTACTAGACAGCCTGCTACAGTCAGACAGAACTGGTAATAAGACGTATGGGGATATTGTGGAGATACTTAAAGGACATTTTTCACAGGAACCACTAGTTAATACTGAAAGGTTCAGGTTCCACAGGAGACATCAGGAAGAGGGAGAATCAGGACCAATGTTTGCTGCTGCATTAAAGAAACTATCAGAACACTGAGTTGAATGGTGTTCTAAATGACATCATCAGAGACAGACTAGTATGTGGGCTACGGAGTGAAGACACACAAGAGACTGTTGACTGAAAGTCATCTGACCTTGACAAAGGACATTGAAATCAGAGTGTCCAGGAGGGGTTGGGTTGGAGGGTGTGTTGGGGGATGGTCCCAGGAGGGGTTGGAGGGTGTGTTGATGCAGCTCACATGAGTGATTGCATATGTGGTTAATTATAATTGTATTTAGCTGCAATAAGTGCGTTCCATAATATACTGATATATATTTAACAGTATTGTGTCTCTAGCTGTATAACTGTTCCTGCTGCTATTTGTTCTGATATACACTTCCATTCAAAAGTTTGGGGTCACTTAGAAATGTCCTTGTTTTTGAAAGAAAAGCTATTTTTTGACCATTAAAATGAACACCAAATTGATCAGAAATACTGTGTCGACATTGTTAATGTTGTAAATGATTATTGTAGCTGGAAACGGCAGATTTTTTTAATGGAAAATCTACATAGGAGTACAGAGTCCCATTATCAGCAACCATCACTCCTGTGTTCCAATAGCATGCTGTGTTAACTAATTCAAGTTTATAATTTTAAAAGGCTAATTGTTCCTTATAAAACCCTTTTGCAATTATGTTAGCACATCTAAAAACTATTGTCCTGATTAAAGAAGCAATAAAATGGCCTTCTTTAGACTAGATGAGTATCTGGAGCATCAGCATTTGTGGGTTCGATTAGAGGCTCAAAATTGCCAGAAACAAAGATCTTTCTTCTGAAACTCGTCAGTCTATTCTTGTTCAGAGAAATGAATGCTATTCTATGCGAGAAACTGCAGAGAAATTGAAGATCTCGTACAATGCTGTGTACTACTCCCTTCACAGAACAGCGCAAATTGGCTCTAACCAGAATAGAGAGAGGAGTGGGAGGCCCCGGTGCACAACTGAGCAAGAGTACAAGTACATTAGAGTGTCTTGTTTGAGAAACACCCTCACAAGTCCTCAACTGGCAGCCTCATTAAATAATACCCGCAAAACACCAGTCTCAACGTCAACAGTGAAGAGGCGACTCTGGGATGCTGGCCTTCTAGGCAGAGTTGCAAAGAAAAAGCCATATCTCAGACTGGCCAATAAAAAGAAAAGATTAAGATGGGCAAAAGAACACAGACACTGGACAGAGGAACTAGACACTCTAATGTACTTGTCCTCTTGCTCATCTGCTAACCATGTGTATGTGACCAATAAAATCTGATTTGATTTATTTGTTCCTGGCACCAAACCTGTAAACATTCATGTTAAAACGTAACTTCAGATACTCACCTGGATACACTTCTGCTGGAAACTTGGCAAGAAGATAAACACACAAACACTAAATGTTTCAACAGAAGTCAAGGGGTACATCTAAATGTGGTAAAGGAAAAACAAGGTCTGAAAAGTGGTTTCAAGAAATAAAAAGTAAGGAACAAGTTGTTTTTATCACATTGAATATGAACGTTGTAGTAGATTGGAGTGTATTTGCTTGTAAAAAATGATGCAGATAACTATTCATCCAAACAACTTGGCATAAGTCCTTGCCACAGTGCTGCTGCTTGCAGCTGGGGTTAGGTTGGGTTAGAGATGGGGTTAGGTTGGGTT
>NW_027039977.1:0-2313 GCF_034236695.1 Oncorhynchus nerka
ACATATCACATATCACATATCACAGACATATAAATATCACATATCACATATCACAGACATATAAATATCACATATCACATATCACAGATATCACATATCACATATCAGGCATATCATATATCACATGCATATGCATATCACATATCACAGGCATATGCATATCACATATCACATACATATCACATATCACATATCACAGACATATAAATATCACATATCACATATCACAGACATATCACATATCACAGGCATATGCATATCACATATCACATATCACAGGCATATAAATATCACATATCACATATCACAGACATATAAATATCACATATCACATATCACATATCACAGGCATATACATATCACATATCACATATCACATACATATCACATATCACATATCACAGACATATCACATATCACAGGCATATAAATATCACATATCACAGACATATAAATATCACATATCACATATCACAGACATATAAATATCACATATCACATATCACATATCACAGGCATATGCATATCACATATCACATACATATACATATCACATATCACAGGCATATAAATATCACATATCACAGGCATATACATATCACATATCACAGACATATACATATCACATATCACAGGCATATAAATATCACATATCAAATATCACATATCACATATCACATATCACAGACATATAAATATCACATATCACATATCACATATCACATATCACAGGCATATGCATATCACATATCACATACATATACATATCACATATCACAGGCATATAAATATCACATATCACAGGCATATACATATCACATATCACAGACATATACATATCACATATCACAGGCATATGCATATCACATATCACATATCACATACATATACATATCACATATCACATACATATAAATATCACATATCACAGACATATGCATATCACATATCACAGGCATATCACATATCACAGGCATATCACATATCACAGGCATATGCATATCACATATCACAGGCATATCACATATCACAGGCATATCACATATCACAGGCATATGCATATCACATATCACATACATATCACATATCACATATCACAGACATATACATATCACATATCACAGACATATAAATATCACATATCATATATCACAGGCATATACATATCACATATCACAGACATATAAATATCACATATCACAGACATATCACATATCACCTATCACAGGCATATACATATCACATATCACAGACATATAAATATCACATATCATATATCACAGGCATATACATATCACATATCACAGACATATAAATATCACATATCACAGACATATCACATATCACATATCACAGGCATATACATATCACATATCACAGACATATAAATATCACATATCACAGACATATCACATATCACATATCACAGACATATCACATATCACATATCACAGGCATATACATATCACATATCACATATCACATACATATCACATATCACATATCACATATCACATATCACAGACATATAAATATCACATATCACAGACATATCACATATCACATATCACAGGCATATACATATCACATATCACATATCACATACATATCACATATCACATATCACAGACATATAAATATCACATATCACATATCACATACATATCACATATCACATATCACAGACATATAAATATCACATATCACATATCACAGGCATATAAATATCACATATCACATATCACATATCACATATCACATATCACAGACATATAAATATCACATATCATATATCACAGACATATAAATATCACATATCACATATCACATATCACATATCACAGGCATATAAATATCACATATCACATATCACATATCACAGACATATAAATATCACATATCACATATCACATATCACAGACATATAAATATCACATATCACATATCACATATCACATATCACAGGCATATAAATATCACATATCACATATCACATATCACATATCACAGGCATATAAATATCACATATCACATATCACATATCACATATCACATATCATATATCACAGACATATAAATATCACATATCACATATCACAGGCATATAAATATCACATATCACAGACATATAAATATCACATATCACATATCACAGACATATAAATATCACATATCACATATCACAGACATATAAATATCACATATCACATATCACAGGCATATAAATATCACATATCACATATACATATACACATATCACATATCACAGACATATAAATATCACATATCACATATCACAGACATATAAATATC
>NW_027039977.1:2813-25313 GCF_034236695.1 Oncorhynchus nerka
ATGAAGGGTGGGTTGAGAAAGGTGACTAGTTTAGGGCCGTGATGAAGGGTGGGTTGAGAAGGTGACTAGTTTAGGGCCGTGATGAAGGGTGGGTTGAGAAAGGTGACTAGTTTAGGGCCGTGATGAAGGGTGGGTTGAAGGTGACTAGTTTAGGGCCGTGATGAAGGGTGGGTTGAGAGGGAGGTGACTAGTTTAGGGCCGTGATGAAGGGTGGGTTGAGAAGGTTACTAGTTTAGGGCCGTGATGAAGGGTGGGTTGAGAAGGTGACTAGTTTAGGGCCGTGATGAAGGGTGGGTTGAGAAGGTGACTAGTTTAGGGCCGTGATGAAGGGTGGGTTGAGAAGGAGGTGACTAGTTTAGGGCCGTGATGAAGGGTGGGTTGAGAAGGAGGTGACTAGTTTAGGGCTGTGATGAATGAAGGTGACTAGTTTGGGTTGATGAAGGAGGTGACTAGTTTAGGGCCGTGATGAAGGGTGGGTTGAGAAGGAGGTGACTAGTTTAGGGCCGTGATCAAGGGAGGGTTGAGAAAGGTGACTAGTTTAGGGCCGTGATGAAGGGTGGGTTGAGAAGGTTACTAGTTTAGGGCCGTGATGAAGGGTGGGTTGAGAAGGTGACTAGTTTAGGGCCGTGATGAAGGGTGGGTTGAGAAGGAGGTGACTAGTTTAGGGCTGTGATGAAGGGTGGGTTGAGAAGGTGACGTGATGAAGGGTTTAGGTGACCGTTTGATGAAGGGTGGGTTGAGAAGGAGGTGACTAGTTTAGGGCTGTGATGAAGGGTGGGTTGAGAAGGAGGTGACTAGTTTAGGGCCGTGATGAAGGGTTGAGGTGAATAGTTTTGAGAAGGGTGGGTTGAGAAGGTGACTAGTTTAGGGCCGTGATGAAGGGTGGGTTGAGAAGAGGTGACTAGTTTAGGCCGTGATGAAGGGTGGGTTGAGAAGGTGACTAGTTTAGGGCCGTGATGAAGGGTGGGTTGAGAAGGAAGTGACTAGTTTAGGGCCGTGATGAAGGGTGGGTTGAGAAGGAGGTGACTAGTTTAGGGCCGTGATGAAGGGTGGGTTGAGAAGGTGACTAGTTCAAAAACGATATTGTGCTTATCACCCTCACGGCAGTCAATCTAAGAGTTGTTCTAGTCCGGTTGAGGCCACAACTATACCTTGTTTCAAATGTATGAAGAAATAATCTTCTTTGCATGCCTAGCAAATCAACAAATGTACATTGTTTAAAGCATACGTTTACATGTCTCAGTCACAAATGTCAACTCCAGTAAAAGCCTTGTTCACATTGGCAGTTTGAAGTGACTCAAATCCTATGTATTTGCAGATCCGGTTTGAATCGGATCTTTTTTTTCTGCCGAATGAACAGCCAAAACGCACATTTCCAACATATTTTATAGGTGGTTTGAAATCTACAAATTTGGTCATCGGTCAAATCTGATTTATTTGTCCTCAATCTTAAAAAAAATAAACCTGTTATTTGGCATATCATGCTAGGTAGTTACGGTTGTGTTGACAGTTTGACAAGAAAATTAATGAATGTGCTCGCAAACTAAAACAGCAAACTAGTTGACTGTTGTGTCCAAAAATGACACATTTTTAAAGTTGGATCCTCCTTTTGAGGCTTTAAAAGTGTTCCTACTCTATGATTCCAAGATAATTGTGTAGCTTAGAGTGTGGAGTCTTAGAGTGATAATTGCGTTATTATCGTATTTCGTCGCCCTCCTATCTGCCTAGCAGCTAGCATACGTTCACCGGCTACCGTAGCACTGTAGTAACTATCACACTCAACCGAACGACTTGATTAGTGTAGTATTAGATAGCTACATAGTTGTCTTTGCTGTCTTCGTATCCAAGATAATTGTGTAGTTTAGAGTGTGTAGTCTTAGAGTGATTATCTTAATTCACCGAGGTTAGCTAGCCAGCTATTTTGTCGTCCTTAACGTAGGAGACACTCCTAGCTAGCCAATAGCCAGCCAACGTCTACTGAATAGAACTTTCGCATTCCGGTCGCATTCCGCGTCGCTCCACAGGTAGTATCACTTTTTCACTTCATTTCATTACAGTCCCAACGGTGTGATTTGTTTGATCGTAGCTAGCTACATAGCTAGCTACATAGCCGTCTTTGTTTCAAAGATAATTGTGTAGTCTAGAGCGATTTTCTAGGTTAGCTAGCCAGCTATTGTCGTTCTCCTACGCAACGTAACGTAACCAACACTGCTAGCTAGCCAGCTAGCTCCCGATAAGCAGCATTGTAGAAACTTCACACTCAACGGTACGACTTGATTAGGGTAGTGTCAACAACGCAGCTAGCCTACCCCAGCAGTACTCTATCATTTTAATCATTTTAGTCAATTAGATTCTTGCTACGTAAGCTTAACTTTCTGAACATTCGAGATGTGTAGTCCACTTGTCATTCCAATCTCCTCTGCATTAGCGTAGCCTCTTCTCTAGCCTGTCAACTATGTGTCTGTCTATCCCTGTTCTCTCCTCTCTGCACAGACCATACAAACGCTCCACACCGCATGGCCGCAGCCACCCTAATCTGGTGGTCCCAGCGCGCACGACCCACGTGGAGTTCCAGGTCTCCGGTAGCCTCTGGAACTGCCGATCTGCGGCCAACAAGGCAGAGTTCATCTCAGCCTATGTCTCCCTCCAGTCCTCGACTTCTTGGCTCTGACGGAAACATGGATCACCACAGACAACACCGCTACTCCTACTGCTCTCTTCGTCCGCCCACGTGCTCTCGCACACCCCGAGAGCTGGTCAGCGGGGTGGTGGCACCGGGATCCTCATCTCTCCCAAGTGGTCATTCTCTCTTTCTCCCCTTACCCATCTGTCTATCGCCTCCTTTGAATTCCATGCTGTCACAGTTACCAGCCCTTTCAAGCTTAACATCCTTATCATTTATTGCCCTCCAGGTTCCCTCGGAGAGTTCATCAATGAGCTTGATGCCTTGATAAGCTCCTTTCCTGAGGACGGCTCACCTCTCACAGTTCTGGGCGACTTTAACCTCCCCACGTCTACCTTTGACTCATTCCTCTCTGCCTCCTTCTTTCCACTCCTCTCCTCTTTTGACCTCACCCTCTCACCTTCCCCCCTACTCACAAGGCAGGCAATACGCTCGACCTCATCTTTACTAGATGCTGTTCCTCCACTAACCTCATTGCAACTCCCTCCAAGTCTCCGACCACTACCTTGTATCCTTTTCCCTCTCGCTCTCATCCAACACTTCCCACACTGCCCCTACTCGGATGGTATCGCGCCGTCCCAACCTTCGCTCTCTCTCCCCGCTACTCTCTCCTCTTCCATCCTATCATCTCTTCCTCTGCTCAAACCTTCTCCAACCTATCTCCTGATTCTGCCTCCTCAACCCTCCTCTCCTCCCTTTCTGCATCCTTTGACTCTCTATGTCCCCTATCCTCCAGGCCGGCTCGGTCCTCCCTCCCGCTCCGTGGCTCGACGACTCATTGCGAGCTCACAGAACAGGGCTCCGGGCAGCCGAGCGGAAATGGAGGAAAACTCGCCTCCCTGCAGACCTGGCATCCTTTCACTCCCTCCTCTCTACATTTTCCTCCTCTGTCTCTGCTGCTAAAGCCACTTTCTACCACTCTAAATTCCAAGCATCTGCCTCTAACCCTAGGAAGCTCTTTGCCACCTTCTCCTCCCTCTTGAATCCTCCTCCCCCCCCCCTCCTCCTCTCTGCAGATGACTTCGTCAACCATTTTGAAAAGAAGGTCGACGACATCCGATCCTCGTTTGCTAGGTCAAACGACACCGCTGGTTCTGCTCACACTGCCCTACCCTGTGCTCTGACCTCTTTCTCCCCTCTCTCTCCAGATGACATCTCGCGTCTTGTGATGGCCGGCCGCCCAACAACCTGCCCGCTTGACCCTATCCCTCCTCTCTTCTCCAGACCATCTCCGGTGACCTTCTCCCTTACCTCACCTCGCTCATCAACTCATCCCTGACCGCTGGCTACGTCCCTCCCGTCTTCAAGAGAGCGAGAGTTGCACCCCTTCTGAAAAAACCTACACTCGATCCCTCCGATGTCAACAACTACAGACCAGTATCCCTTCTTTCTTTTCTCTCCAAAACCCTTGAACGTGCCGTCCTTGGCCAGCTCTCCCGCTATCTCTCTCAGAATGACCTTCTTGATCCAAATCAGTCAGGTTTCAAGACTAGTCATTCAACTGAGACTGCTCTTCTCTGTATCACGGAGCGCTCCGCACTGCTAAAGCTAACTCTCTCCTCTGCTCTCATCCTTCTAGACCTATCGGCTGCCTTCGATACTGTGAACCATCAGATCCTCCTCTCCACCCTCTCCGAGTTGGGCATCTCCGGCGCGGCCCACGCTTGGATTGCGTCCTACCTGACAGGTCGCTCCTACCAGGTGGCGTGGCGAGAATCCGTCTCCTCACCACGTGCTCTCACCACTGGTGTCCCCAGGGCTCTGTTCTAGGCCCTCTCCTATTCTCGCTATACACCAAGTCACTTGGCTCTGTCATAACCTCACATGGTCTCTCCTATCATTGCTATGCAGACGACACACAATTAATCTTCTCCTTTCCCCCTTCTGACGACCAGGTGGCGAATCGCATCTCTGCATGTCTGGCAGACATATCAGTGTGGATGACGGATCATCACCTCAAGCTGAACCTCGGCAAGACGGAGCTTCTCTTCCTCCCGGGGAAGGACTGCCCGTTCCATGATCTCGCCATCACGGTTGACAACTCCATTGTGTCCTCGTCCCAGAGCGCTAAGAACCTTGGCGTGATCCTGGACAACACCCTGTCGTTCTCAAATAACATCAAGGCGGTGGCCCGTTCCTGTAGGTTCATGCTCTACAACATCCGCAGAGTACGACCCTGCCTCACACAGGAAGCGCAGGTCCTAATCCAGGCACTTGTCATCTCCCGTCTGGATTACTGCAACTCGCTGTTGGCTGGGCTCCCTGCCTGTGCCATTAAACCCCTACAACTCATCCAGAACGCCGCAGCCCGTCTGGTGTTCAACCTTCCCAAGTTCTCTCACGTCACCCCGCTCCTCCGCTCTCTCCACTGGCTTCCAGTTGAAGCTCGCATCCGCTACAAGACCATGGTGCTTGCCTACGGAGCTGTGAGGGGAACGGCACCTCACTACCTCCAGGCTCTGATCAGGCCCTACACCCAAACAAGGGCACTGCGTTCATCCACCTCTGGCCTGCTCGCCTCCCTACCACTGAGGAAGTACAGTTCCCGCTCAGCCCAGTCAAAACTGTTCGCTGCTCTGGCCCCCAATGGTGGAACAAACTTCCCTCACGACGCCAGGACAGCGGAGTCAATCACCACCTTCCGGAGACACCTGAAACCCCACCTCTTTAAGGAATACCTAGGATAGGATAAAGTAATCCTTCTCCCCCCTTAAAAGACCTAGATGCACTATTGTAAAGTGGCTGTTCCACTGGATGTCATAAGGTGAAAGCACCAATTTGTAAGTCGCTCTGGATAAGAGCGTCTGCTAAATGACTTAAATGTAAATGTAAAATGATTGTGAACATTTATGATTGTGAACATGTAAATGGCATGTATTGTTCCCTTTGCTTGCTCTACACAACTTCTGAGTGAAAAGCACCACCACCACTATAGCCCTTTCCACAAGACACACTGACTTCACAGAAAGGGGCCTACCCCCCCCGCCAACACCTGTCCTTACAATGACAACTAGCATAGCCATGTCATCAGATGACTGTTCGCAAAACGGATTTGAAAAACACAACTGATTCGAAACAGTTTGAACAAGGCTTGAATCCTTGTAGAATTGTTTTGTTTTTCACCTTTTCACAGTTGAGACCTTTATTTAACCAGGTAGGCCAGTTGAGAACAAGTTCTCCTTTACAACTGGGACCTGGCCAAGATAAAGCAAAGCTGTGCGACAAAAACAACAACACAGAGTTACACATGGGATAGTCAAACGTACAGTCAATAACACAATAGAAAAATCTGTATACAGTGTGCAAATGGAGTAAGGAGGTAAGGCAATAAATAGGCCATGGTGGCAAAGTAATTACAATTTAGCAATTAACACTGGAGTGATAGATGTGCAGATGATGATGTGCAAGTAGAAATACTGTTGTGCCAAAGAGCAGAAAAACTAAATCAAATATGGGATGAGGTAGGTAGTTGGTTGGATAGGCTGTGTACAGATGGGCTGTGTACAGCTGCAGCGATCAGTAAGCTGTTCTGACAACTGGTGCTTAAAGATAGTGAGGGAGATGTAAGTCTCCAACTTCAGATTTGTGCAAATTCGGTCCAGTCATTGGCAGCAGAGAATTGGAAGGAAAGGCGGCCAAAGGAGGAGTTGGCTTAGGGGATGATCAGTGAAATATACCTACTGGAGCGCGTGCTATGGGTGGGTGTTACTATGGTGACCAGTGAGCTGAGATAAGGCAGAGCTTTACCTAGCAAAGACTTGTAGATGACCTGGAGCCAGTGGGTTTGGCGACGAATATGTAGCGAGGACCTGCCAATGAGAGCATACAGGTCGCAGTGGTGGGTAGTATATGGGGCTTTGGTGACAAGTCAAGGATCGGTAGGCTAGTCAGTTTTGTGAGGGTATGTTTGAAAGCATGAGTGAAGGAAGCTTTGTTGTGAAAAAGGAAGCCTATTCTAAATGTAGCTTTGGATTGGAGATGTTTAATGTAAGTCTGGAAGGAGAGTTTGCAGTCTAGCCAGACACCTAGGTATTTATACACCTAGGTATTTATACACTGCTCAAAAAAATAAAGGGAACACTAAAATAACACATCCTAGATCTGAATGAATGAAATATTCTTATTAAATACTTTTTTCTTAACATAGTTGAATGTACTGACAACAAAATCACACAAAAATGATCAATGGAAATCAAATTGATCAACCCATGGAGGTCTGGATTTGGAGTGACACTCAAAATTAAAGTGGAAAACCACACTACAGGCTGATCCAACTTTGATGTAATGTCCTTAAAACAAGTCAAAATGAGGCTCAGTAGTGTGTGTGGCCTCCACGTGCCTGTATGACCTCCCTGCAACGCCTGGGCATGCTCCTGATGAGGTGGCGGATGGTCTCCTGAGAGATCTCCTCCCAGACCTGGACTAAAGCATCTGCCAACTCCTGGACAGTCTGTGGTGCAACATGGCGTTGATGGATGGAGCGAGACATGATGTCCCAGATGTGCTCAATTTGATTCAGTTCTGGGGAACGGGCGGGCAAGTCCATAGCATCAATGCCTTCCTCTTGCAGGAACTGCTGACACACTCCAGCCACATGAGGTCTAGCATTGTCTTGCATTAGGAGGAACCCAGGGCCAACCGCACCAGCATATGGTCTCACAAGGGGTCTGAGGATCTCATCTCGGTACCTAATGGCAGTCAGGCTACCTCTGGTGAGCACATGGAGGGCTGTGCGGCCCCCAAAGAAATGCCACCCCACACCATGACTGACCCACCGCCAAACCGGTCATGCTGGAGGATGTTGCAGGCAGCAGAACGTTCTCCACGGCGTCTCCAGACTCTGTCACGTCTGTCACGTGCTCAGTGTGAACCTGCTTTCATCTGTGAAGAGCACAGGGTGCCAGAGGCGAATTTGCCAATCTTGGTGTTCTCTGGCAAATGCCAAACGTCCTGCACAGTGTTGAGCTGTAAGCACAACCCCCACCTGTGGACATCGGGTCCTCATACCACCCTCATGGAGTCTGTTTCTGACCGTTTGAGCAGACACATGCACATTTGTGGCCTGCTGGAGGTCATTTTGCAGGGCTCTGGCAGTGCTCCTCCTGCTCCTCCTTGCACAAAGGCGAAGGTAGCGGTCCTGCTGCTGGGTTGTTGCCCTCCTATGGCCTCCTCCACGTCTCCTGATGTACTGGCCTGTCTCCTGGTAGCGCCTCCATGCTCTGGACACTACGCTGACAGACACAGCAAACCTTGCCACAGCTCGCATTGATGTTCCATCCTGGATGAGCTGCACTACCTGAGCCACTTGTGTGGGTTGTAGACTCCGTCTCATGCTACCACTAGAGTGAAAGCACCGCCAGCATTTAAAAGTGACCAAAACATCAGCCAGGAAGCATAGGAACTGAGAAGTGGTCTGTGGTTGCCACATGCAGAACCACTCCTTTATTGGGGGTGTCTTGCTAATTGCCTATAATTTCCACCTGTTGTCTATTCCATTTGCACAACAGCATGTGAAATGTATTGTCAATCAGTGTTGCTTCCTAAGTGGACAGTTTGATTTCACAGAAGTGTGATTGACTTGGAGTTACATTGTGTTGTTTAAGTGTTCCCTTTATTTTTTTGAGCAGTGTAGTTGTCAACATATTCTAAGTCAGAACCGTCCAGAGTAGTAATGCTAGTCAGGTGCGGGCAGCGATCGGTTGAAGATCATGCATTTTGGTTTACTTGCATTTAAGAGCAGTTGGAGGCCATGGAAGGAGTGTTGTATGGCATTGAAGCTTGTTTGGAGGTTGGTTAACACAGTATCCAAAGATGGGCCAAATGTATACAGAATGGTGTCGTTTGCGTAGAGGTGGATCAAATAATCACCGGCAGCAAGAGCGACATCATTGATATATACAGAGAAAAGAGTCGGCCCGAGAATTGAACCCTGTGGTACCCCCATAGAGACTGCCAGGTATCCGGACAACAGGCCCTCCAATTTGACACACTGAACTTTATCTGATAAGTAGTTAGTGAACCAGGTAAGGCAGTCATTTGAGAAACCAAGGCGGTTGAGTCTGCCGGTAAGAATGTGGTGATTGACAGAGTCGAAAGCCTTGGCCAGGTCGATGAAGACGGCTGCACAGTACTTCAGATTGCACAGCGGAGAAGGTAGGGTGGGATTCTAAATGGTCGGTGATCTGTTTATTAACTTGGCTTTCGAAGACTTTAGAAAGGTAGGGCAGGATGGATATAGGTCTGTAACAGTTTGGGTCTAGAGTGTCACCCCCTTTGAAGAGGGGGATGACTGCAGCAGCTTTCCAATCTTTAGGAATCTCAGACGATACGAAAGAGAGGTTGAACAGACTGGTAATAGTGGTTGCAACAATGGCGGCGGATAAGTTTAGGAAGAGAAGGCCCAACTTGTCTAGCCCAGCTGATTTCTAGGGATCCAGATTTTGCAGCTCTTTCAGGACATCAGCTGTCTGGATTTGGGTGAAGGAGAATTGGGGGGGGGGTCTTGGGCCAGTTGCTGCGGGGGATGCAGAGCTGTTGGTAGGGATAGCCAGGTGGAAAGCATTACATTTACATTACATGAAAGCATGGCCAGCCGTAGAGAAATGCTTATTGAAATTCTTGATTATTGTCGATTTATCGGTGGTGACAGCGTTTCCTAGCCTCAGTGCAGTGGGCAGCTGGGAGGAGGTGCTCTTATTCTCCATGGATTTTACAGAGTCCCAGAACTTGTTGGAATTGTGCTGCAGGATGCAAATTTCTGTTGAAAAAGCTAGCCTTTGCTTTCCTAACTGACTGTGTATATTGGTTCCTGACTTCCCTGAAAAGTTGCATATCGTGGGGACTATTCGAAGCTAGTGCAGTAGGCCACAGGATGTTTTTGTGCTGCTCAAGGCAGTCAAGTCTGGAGTGAACCAAGGGCTATATCTGTTCTTAGTTCAATTTTCATTGAAAGCGGCATGCTTATTTAAGATGGTGAGGAAAGCGCTTTTAAAGAACAACCAGGCATCATCTACTGATGGGATGAGGTCAATATCCTACCAGGATACCCAGACCAGGCTCGATTAGAAAGGCCTGCTCGCAGAAGTGTTTTAGGGAGTGTTTTACAGTGATGAGGGGTTGTGGTTTGACCGAGCACCCATAACGGACGCAGGCAATGAGGCAATGAATGCTGAGATCTTGGTTGAAAACAGCAGAGGTGTATTTGGAGGGCAAGTTGATAATATCAATGAGGGTGCCCATGTTTACAGATTTGGGGTTGTACCTGGTAGGTTCCTTGATAATTTGTGTGCGCTTGAGGGCATCTAGCTTAGATTGTAGGACGGCCGGGGTGTTAAGCATGTCCCAGTTTTGGTCACCTGACAGTACGAGCTCTGAAGATAGATGGGGGGCAATCAATTCACATATGGTGTCCAGGGCACAGCTGGGAGCTGAGAGGGTCTATAACAGGCAGCAACAGTGAGAGACTTATTTCTGGGGAGATGGATCTTTAAAAGTAGAAGCTCGAACTGGATAGTATACAAGAATCATGACTCTTTCGAGTTTTCAGTTCATCATTCGCCAGTAGGGAGTCCTGCGTGCTCTCGGCGTTACTAACTCAAATGAATGAAATTAGTCAAATATTTGTTCTTTTGACTTGAACGAGTCGAAAAGAACAGAATCAGTAAAAAGAGACGAACTTCCCATCACTATTCCAATCACACACCAAGCCCTGCACCCTGTAACTCAAGAAGGCAGTTCCTCGTGTTCCAGATTCACTCCAACAACAACAACATGCAATCAATGTATTTTTCCAAACAAGAACGACGCAGCTTTCCACTTTGCTTCTTAATATAAATCCACGTTTTCTATTTTATACTACTTGCTCTATGAAAAACACTGGTCAGTTGGCAAGCTGCAAATGTGCCTAAAAAATGTGTGTTAGCCCCTAATGCCAATTGCTAACTGGCTAGCTAACTGGCTAGCTAACTGGCTAGCTAACTGGCTAGCTAACTCCACTGACATAGGGCAAATCTTGCTCTAATACAGGCCGGTAATCAGTGTTGGAGTAAATCAGCATTGTTTGTGCAACAGACTAATCAGAGAGGAAATGGCAAATCATATTTAAAAAATCTTTGTCTGAATGTACCTATCTATCTAAATATAATCAGGGTCCCATGGGAAACACTGACCAACACTATGGTTCCTACTCTGTCACAACCATATCCGCCCTTACTTTTTAATGAACTGTCATGCCCACTGTATTCCAACCATAAAATAAGAATTATAATTACATTTATATGATTCCAACAGTTCACCCAAGTGTTTTGATCTAGAATTGCAAGTGAAATCGCAATCACAATATTCGGTACAAAAATCGCAATTATATTTTTGTTTTTTGCATTTTTCTTGCAGCTCAACAGATGAAAAGCAACAATCATAGAAATCAAACATATTCTTCAGTAAGAAAAGGTCCTCAATCAGCGTTTTGAATTAGAGCCAATTCATGCAACTGCTCCCTCCCTCCCTCCCTCCCTCCCTCCCTCCCTCCCTCCCTCCCTCCCCTCTCCTCCCTCCCTCCCTCCCTCCCTCCCTCCCTCTCTCCTCCCTCCCTCCCTCCCTCCCTCCCTCTCCCTCCCTCCCTCCCTCCCTCCCTCCCTTCCCTCTCTCTCCCTCCCTCCCTCCCTCCCTCCCTCCCTCTCTCCTCCCTCCCTCCCTCCTCCCTCCCTCCCTCCCTCTCTCTCTCCCTCCCTCCCTCCCTCCCTCCCTCCCTCCCTCCCTCTCTCTCTGTGTCTCTCTCTGTCTCTCTCTCTCTCTGTCTCTCTCTATCTCCCTCCCTCCCTCCCTCCCTCCCTCCCTCCCTCCCCTCTCTCTCTCTCTCTCTCTCTGTCTCTCTCTCTCTGTCTCTCTCTCTCTCTGTCTCTCTCTGTCTCCCTATCTCTCTCTCTCTCTCTCTCTCTCTCTCTCCCTCCCTCCCTCCCTCCCTCCCTCCCTCCCTCCCTCTCTCTCTGTCTCTCTCTCTGTCTCTCTCTCTCTCTGTCTCTCTCTGTCTCCCTATCTCTCTCTCTCTCTCGCTCTCTCTCTCCCTCAACTCAATTCAATTTAAGGGCTTTATTAGCATGGGAAATATATGTCAACATTGCCAAAGCAAGTGAAGTAGATAATAAATAAAAGTGAAATTAACAATAAAAATGAAACTCACAGAAGTTCCAAAAGAATAAAGACATGTCAAATGTCAAATTATGTCTATATACTTGTGCAAATAGTGCAAAAGGGAAAATAAATAAACATAAATATGGGTTGTATTTACAATGGTGTTTGTTCTTCACTGGTTGACCTTTTCTTGTGGCAACAGGTCATAAATCTTGCTGCTGTGATGGCACACTGTGATATTTCACCCAGTAGATATGGGAGTTTATCAAAGCTGGGTTTGTTTTCAAATTCTTTGTGGATTCCCTCCCTCCCTCCCTCCCTCCCTCCCTCCCTCCCTTCCTTCCTCTCTGTCTGTCCGTGGCCCATGTCTGTGTGGGAGGTGGAGGCCCTGGGCCATGGCTGTAGTGTCATAGCAGTCTAAAGTAAACACTCTTTTGCGTAACATGTCGTGTTACTGATATCACATCCACCCACCCCTTCCATGCAGCTGTTTCCATGGGAATACCCTGTTTTAAAATGACATGACTTGTACAATAATTGACTATAACGACATAGAGAATATGAAGGTTTTAGGTTCAGTATAGCACGTTTGACACAGGGAAGTTGTGGATTTTTTTTTGTGTGGAAGTGACAGCCTGGCTGTCAGGAGTGGGTGGATGGGATCAGTAATATTATATGTCCATACAGGACCGTGATATTTTACAAAGTCCACATTTTAGAGCCACCATCAACTTTACAATGTTATATTAATGCTAACTTTACAATAGTATATTCATGTTAACTTTACAATAGTATATTCATGTTAACTTTACAATAGTATATTCATGTTAACTTTACAATAGTATATTCATGTTAACTTTACAATAGTATATTCATGTTAACTTTACAATAGTATATTCATGTTAACTTTACAATAGTATATTCATGTTAACTTTACAATATTATATTAATACTAACTTTACAATAGTATATTCATGTTAACTTTACAATAGTATATTCATGCTAACTTTACAATAGTATATTCATGTTAACTTTACAATAGTATATTCATGTTAACTTTACAATAGTATATTCATGTTAACTTTACAATATTATATTAATACTAACTTTACAATAGTATATTCATGTTAACTTTACAATAGTATATTCATGTTAACTTTACAATAGTATATTCATGCTAACTTTACAATAGTATATTCATGCTAACTTTACAATAGTATATTCATGTTAACTTTACAATAGTATATTCATGTTAACTTTACAATAGTATATTCATGTTAACTTTACAATAGTATATTCATGCTAACTTTACAATAGTATATTCATGTTAACTTTACAATAGTATATTCATGTTAACTTTACAATATTATATTAATACTAACTTTACAATAGTATATTCATGCTAACTTCACAATAGTATATTCATGTTAACTTTACAATAGTATATTCATGTTAACTTTAAATATTATATTAATGCAACTTTACAATAGTATATTCATGTTAACTTTACAATAGTATATTCATGTTAACTTTACAATAGTATATTCATGTTAACTTTACAATAGTATATTCATGCTAACTTTACAATAGTATATTCATGTTAACTTTACAATATTATATTAATACTAACTTTACAATAGTATATTCATGTTAACTTTACAATAGTATATTCATGTTAACTTTACAATAGTATATTCATGTTAACTTTACAATAGTATATTCATGTTAACTTTACAATAGTATATTCATGTTAACTTGACAATAGTATATTCATGTTAACTTTACAATATTATATTAATACTAACTTTACAATAGTATATTCATGTTAACTTTACAATAGTATATTCATGTTAACTTTACAATAGTATATTCATGTTAACTTTACAATAGTATATTCATGCTAACTTTACAATAGTATATTCATGTTAACTTTACAATAGTATATTCATGTTAACTTTACAATAGTATATTCATGCTAACTTTACAATAGTATATTCATGCTAACTTTACAATAGTATATTCATGTTAACTTTACAATAGTATATTCATGTTAACTTTACAATAGTATATTCATGTTAACTTTACAATAGTATATTCATGCTAACTTTACAATAGTATATTCATGTTAACTTTACAATACTATATTCATGTTAACTTTACAATAGTATATTCATGTTAACTTTACAATATTATATTAATACTAACTTTACAATAGTATATTCATGTTAACTTTACAATAGTATATTCATGTTAACTTTACAATATTATATTAATACTAACTTTACAATAGTATATTCATGTTAACTTTACAATAGTATATTCATGTTAACTTTACAATATTATATTAATACTAACTTTACAATAGCATATTCATGTTAACTTTACAATAGTATATTCATGTTAACTTTACAATAGTATATTCATGTTAACTTTACAATAGTATATTCATGTTAACTTTACAATATTATATTAATACTAACTTTACAATAGTATATTCATGCTAACTTCACAATAGTATATTCATGTTAACTTTACAATAGTATATTCATGCTAACTTTACAATAGTATATTCATGTTAACTTTACAATATTATATTAATACTAACTTTACAATAGTATATTCATGTTAACTTTACAATAGTATATTCATGTTAACTTTACAATAGTATATTCATGCTAACTTTACAATAGTATATTCATGTTAACTTTACAATAGTATATTCATGTTAACTTTACAATAGTATATTCATGCTAACTTTACAATAGTATATTCATGTTAACTTTACAATATTATATTAATACTAACTTTACAATAGTATATTCATGTTAACTTTACAATAGTATATTCATGTTAACTTTACAATAGTATATTCATGTTAACTTTACAATAGTATATTCATGTTAACTTTACAATATTATATTAATACTAACTTTACAATAGTATATTCATGCTAACTTCACAATAGTATATTCATGTTAACTTTACAATAGTATATTCATGTTAACTTTACAATATTATATTAATGCTAACTTTACAATAGTATATTCATGTTAACTTTACAATAGTATATTCATGTTAACTTTACAATAGTATATTCATGTTAACTTTACAATAGTATATTCATGCTAACTTTACAATAGTATATTCATGTTAACTTTACAATAGTATATTCATGTTAACTTTACAATAGTATATTCATGCTAACTTTACAATAGTATATTCATGTTAACTTTACAATATTATATTAATACTAACTTTACAATAGTATATTCATGTTAACTTTACAATAGTATATTAATGTTAACTTTACAATAGTATATTCATGCTAACTTTACAATAGTATATTCATGTTAACTTTACAATAGTATATTCATGTTAACTTTACAATAGTATATTCATGCTAACTTTACAATAGTATATTCATGCTAACTTTACAATAGTATATTCATGTTAACTTTACAATAGTATATTCATGTTAACTTTTTTACAATAGTATATTCATGTTAACTTTACAATAGTATATTCATGCTAACTTTACAATAGTATATTCATGTTAACTTTACAATAGTATATTCATGTTAACTTTACAATATTATATTAATACTAACTTTACAATAGTATATTCATGCTAACTTCACAATAGTATATTCATGTTAACTTTACAATAGTATATTCATGTTAACTTTAAATATTATATTAATGCAACTTTACAATAGTATATTCATGTTAACTTTACAATAGTATATTCATGTTAACTTTACAATAGTATATTCATGTTAACTTTACAATAGTATATTCATGCTAACTTTACAATAGTATATTCATGTTAACTTTACAATATTATATTAATACTAACTTTACAATAGTATATTCATGTTAACTTTACAATAGTATATTCATGTTAACTTTACAATAGTATATTCATGTTAACTTTACAATAGTATATTCATGTTAACTTTACAATAGTATATTCATGTTAACTTTGCAATAGTATATTCATGCTAACTTGACAATAGTATATTCATGTTAACTTTACAATATTATATTAATACTAACTTTACAATAGTATATTCATGTTAACTTTACAATAGTATATTCATGTTAACTTTACAATAGTATATTCATGTTAACTTTACAATAGTATATTCATGCTAACTTTACAATAGTATATTCATGTTAACTTTACAATAGTATATTCATGTTAACTTTACAATAGTATATTCATGCTAACTTTACAATAGTATATTCATGCTAACTTTACAATAGTATATTCATGTTAACTTTACAATAGTATATTCATGTTAACTTTACAATAGTATATTCATGTTAACTTTACAATAGTATATTCATGTTAACTTTACAATAGTATATCCATGCTAACTTTACAATAGTATATTCATGTTAACTTTACAATACTATATTCATGTTAACTTTACAATAGTATATTCATGTTAACTTTACAATATTATATTAATACTAACTTTACAATAGCATATTCATGTTAACTTTACAATAGTATATTCATGTTAACTTTACAATAGTATATTCATGTTAACTTTACAATAGTATATTCATGTTAACTTTACAATAGTATATTCATGCTAACTTTACAATAGTATATTCATGTTAACTTTACAATACTATATTCATGTTAACTTTACAATAGTATATTCATGTTAACTTTACAATATTATATTAATACTAACTTTACAATAGTATATTCATGTTAACTTTACAATAGTATATTCATGTTAACTTTACAATATTATATTAATACTAACTTTACAATAGTATATTCATGTTAACTTTACAATAGTATATTCATGTTAACTTTACAATATTATATTAATACTAACTTTACAATAGCATATTCATGTTAACTTTACAATAGTATATTCATGTTAACTTTACAATAGTATATTCATGTTAACTTTACAATAGTATATTCATGTTAACTTTACAATATTATATTAATACTAACTTTACAATAGTATATTCATGCTAACTTCACAATAGTATATTCATGTTAACTTTACAATAGTATATTCATGTTAACTTTACAATATTATATTAATGCTAACTTTACAATAGTATATTCATGTTAACTTTACAATAGTATATTCATGTTAACTTTACAATAGTATATTCATGTTAACTTTACAATAGTATATTCATGCTAACTTTACAATAGTATATTCATGTTAACTTTACAATAGTATATTCATGTTAACTTTTACAATAGTATATTCATGCTAACTTTACAATAGTATATTCATGTTAACTTTACAATATTATATTAATACTAACTTTACAATAGTATATTCATGTTAACTTTACAATAGTATATTCATGTTAACTTTACAATAGTATATTCATGCTAACTTTACAATAGTATATTCATGTTAACTTTACAATAGTATATTCATGTTAACTTTACAATAGTATATTCATGCTAACTTTACAATAGTATATTCATGCTAACTTTACAATAGTATATTCATGCTAACTTTACAATAGTATATTCATGCTAACTTTACAATAGTATATTCATGTTAACTTTACAATAGTATATTCATGTTAACTTTACAATAGTATATTCATGTTAACTTTACAATAGTATATTCATGTTAACTTTACAATAGTATATTCATGCTAACTTTACAATAGTATATTCATGTTAACTTTACAATACTATATTCATGTTAACTTTACAATAGTATATTCATGTTAACTTTACAATATTATATTAATACTAACTTTACAATAGCATATTCATGTTAACTTTACAATAGTATATTCATGTTAACTTTACAATATTATATTAATACTAACTTTACAATAGTATATTCATGTTAACTTTACAATAGTATATTCATGTTAACTTTACAATAGTATATTCATGTTAACTTTACAATAGTATATTCATGCTAACTTTACAATAGTATATTCATGTTAACTTTACAATATTATATTAATACTAACTTTACAATAGTATATTCATGTTAACTTTACAATAGTATATTCATGTTAACTTTACAATAGTATATTCATGTTATATTCATTTACAATAGTATATTCATGTTAACTTTACAATAGTATATTCATGTTAACTTTACAATAGTATATTCATGTTAACTTTACAATAGTATATTCATGTTAACTTTACAATAGTATATTCATGTTAACTTTACAATAGTATATTCATGTTAACTTTACAATAGTATATTCATGTTAACTTTACAATAGTATATTCATGTTAACTTTACAATAGTATATTCATGTTAATTACAATGTATATTCATGCTAACTTTACAATAGTATATTCATGCTAACTTTACAATAGTATATTCATGTTAACTTTACAATAGTATATTCATGTTAACTTTACAATAGTATATTCATGTTAACTTTACAATAGTATATTCATGCTAACTTTACAATAGTATATTCATGTTAACTTTACAATAGTATATTCATGTTAACTTTACAATAGTATATTCATGTTAACTTTACAATAGTATATTCATGTTAACTTTACAATAGTATATTCATGTTAACTTTACAATAGTATATTCATGTTAACTTTTACAATATTATATTTAATAACTTTACAATATATTCATGTTAACTTTACAATAGTATATTCATGTTAACTTTACAATATTATATTAATACTAATTAGTATATTCATGTTAACTTTACAATAGTATATTCATGTTAACTTTACAATAGTATATTCATGTTAACTTTACAATAGTATATTCATGTTAACAATATTATATTAATACTAACTTTACAATAGTATATTCATGTTAACTTTACAATAGTATATTCATGTTAACTTTACAATAGTATATTCATGTTAACTTTACAATAGTATATTCATGTTAACTTTACAATGTTATATTAATACTAACTTTACAATAGTATATTCATGTTAACTTTACAATAGTATATTCATGTTAACTTTACAATAGTATATTCATGCTAACTTTACAATAGTATATTCATGTTAACTTTACAATATTATATTAATACTAACTTTACAATAGTATATTCATGTTAACTTTACAATAGTATATTCATGTTAACTTTACAATAGTATATTCATGCTAACTTTACAATAGTATATTCATGTTAACTTTACAATAGTATATTCATGTTAACTTTACAATAGTATATTCATGTTAACTTTACAATAGTATATTCATGTTAACTTTACAATATTATATTAATACTAACTTTACAATAGTATATTCATGTTAACTTTACAATAGTATATTCATGTTAACTTTACAATAGTATATTCATGTTAACTTTACAATAGTATATTCATGTTAACTTTACAATATATTAATACTAACTTTACAATAGTATATTCATGTTAACTTTACAATAGTATATTCATGTGCTAACTTTACAATAGTATATTCATGTTAACTTTACAATATTATATTACAATAGTATATTCTAACTTTACAATAGTATATTCATGTTAACTTTACAATAGTATATTCATGCTAACTTTACAATAGTATATTCATGTTAACTTTACAATAGTATATTCATGTTAACTTTACAATAGTATATTCATGTTAACTTTACAATAGTATATTCATGTTAACTTTACAATAGTATATTCATGCTAACTTTACAATAGTATATTCATGTTAACTTTACAATAGTATATTCATGTTAACTTTACAATATTATATTAATACTAACTTTACAATAGTATATTCATGCTAACTTTACAATAGTATATTCATGCTAACTTTACAATAGTATATTCATGTTAACTTTACAATAGTATATTCATGTTAACTTTACAATAGTATATTCATGTTAACTTTACAATATTATATTAATGCAACTTTATAGTAATAGTATATTCATGTTAACTTTACAATAGTATATTCATGTTAACTTTACAATAGTATATTCATGTTAACTTTACAATAGTATATTCATGTTAACTTTACAATAGTATATTCATGTTAACTTTAAATATTATATTAATGCTAACTTTACAATAGTATATTCATGTTAACTTTACAATAGTATATTCATGTTAACTTTACAATAGTATATTCATATTCATGTTAACTTTACAATAGTATATTCATGTTAACTTTACAATAGTATATTCATGTTAACTTTACAATAGTATATTCATGTTAACTTTACAATATTATATTCATGTTAACTTTACAATAGTATATTCATGTTAACTTTACAATAGTATATTCATGTTAACTTTACAATAGTATATTCATGTTAACTTTACAATAGTATATTCATGCTAACTTTACAATAGTATATTCATGTTAACTTTACAATAGTATATTCATGTATATTCATTAACTTTACAATAGTATATTCATGTTAACTTTACAATAGTATATTCATGTTAACTTTACAATAGTATATTCATGTTAACTTTACAATAGTATATTCATGTTAACTTTACAATAGTATATTCATGTTAACTTTACAATAGTATATTCATGTTAACTTTACAATAGTATATTATTAATACTAACTTTACAATACTATATTCATGTTAACTTTACAATAGTATATTCATGTTAACTTTACAATAGTATATTCATGTTAACTTTACAATAGTATAATTCTATATTCATGTTAACTTTACAATAGTATATTCATGTTAACTTTTACAATAGTATATTCATGTTAACTTTACAATAGTATATTCATGTTAACTTTACAATAGTATATTCATGCTAACTTTACAATATTATATTATTCATGTTAACTTTACAATACTATATTCATGTTAACTTTACAATAGTATATTCATGTTAACTTTACAATATTATATTAATACTAACTTTTACAATAGTATATTCATGTTAACTTTACAATAGTATATTCATGTTAACTTTACAATATTATATTAATACTAACTTTACAATAGTATATTCATGTTAACTTTACAATAGTATATTCATGTTAACTTTACAATATTATATTCATGTTAACTTTACAATAGCATATTCATGTTAACTTTACAATAGTATATTCATGTTAACTTTACAATAGTATATTCATGTTAACTTTACAATAGTATATTCATGTTAACTTTACAATATTAATAGTATAATTACAATAGTATAACTTTACAATAGTATATTCATGTTAACTTTACAATAGTATATTCATGTTAACTTTAATATTATATTAACTTTACAATAGTATATTCATGTTATATTCTTTACAATAGTATATTCATGTTAACTTTACAATAGTATATTCATGCTAACTTTACAATAGTATATTCATGTTAACTTTACAATAGTATATTCATGTTAACTTTACAATAGTATATTCATGCTAACTTTACAATAGTATATTCATGTTAACTTTACAATATATATATTAACTTTACAATATATTAACTTACAATAGTATATTCATGTTAACTTTACAATAGTATATTCATGCTAACTTTACAATAGTATATTCATGTTAACTTTACAATAGTATATTCATGTTAACTTTACAATAGTATATTCATGCTAACTTTACAATAGTATATTCATGCTAACTTTACAATAGTATATTCATGCTAACTTTACAATAGTATATTCATGCTAACTTTACAATAGTATATTCATGTTAACTTTACAATATTCATGTTAACTTTAGTATATTATATTCATGTTAACTTTACAATAGTATATTCATGTTAACTTTACAATAGTATATTCATGCTAACTTTACAATAGTATATTCATGTTAACTTTACAATACTATATTCATGTTAACTTTACAATAGTATATTCATGTTAACTTTACAATATTATATTAATACTAACTTTACAATAGCATATTCATGTTAACTTTACAATAGTATATTCATGTTAACTTTACAATATTATATTAATACTAACTTTACAATAGTATATTCATGTTAACTTTACAATAGTATATTCATGTTAACTTTACAATAGTATATTCATGTTAACTTTACAATAGTATATTCATGTTAACTTTACAATATTATATTAATACTAACTTTACAATAGTATATTCATGCTAACTTCACAATAGTATATTCATGTTAACTTTACAATAGTATATTCATGTTAACTTTACAATATTATATTAATGCTAACTTTACAATAGTATATACTAACTTTACAATAGTATATTCATGTTAACTTTACAATACTATATTCATGTTAACTTTACAATAGTTAACTTTACATTATATTTATATTAATAGCATATTCATGTTAACTTTACAATAGTATATTCATGTTAACTTTACAATATTATATTAATACTAACTTTACAATAGTATATTCATGTTAACTTTACAATAGTATATTCATGTTAACTTTACAATAGTATATTCATGTTAACTTTACAATTATATTCATGTTAACTTTACAATATTATATTAATACTAACTTTACAATAGTATATTCATGCTAACTTCACAATAGTATATTCATGTTAACTTTACAATAGTATATTCATGTTAACTTTACAATATTATATTAATGCTAACTTTACAATAGTATATTCATGTTAACTTTACAATAGTATATTCATGTTAACTTTACAATAGTATATTCATGTTAACTTTACAATAGTATATTCATGCTAACTTTACAATAGTATATTCATGTTAACTTTACAATAGTATATTCATGTTA